>NC_092042.1:16343424-16486937 GCF_003086295.3 Arachis hypogaea | reverse complement strand
ACGTGAAGGAAAAAAAATAATCTAATCGAGGAAAAAAAATTAGTTAAAACCACCTTCAAGTATATTCAAACATAAGAGGGCAGAATGAAAAAAGTAAAAATTTATAAACCTCTTTGTTATCATGTAATTGATCTATTGTGGATCGCCTAGTTAGGCGCATGAAGTCATCCTCCAATGAAACGGATTTTCCCTCATTCGCAATGAATAAAGGTTGAGTGCCATTAATTCCTTGTTCGACCATGCTAAGATTTAATAAATACTATTCAGTTTCACATCAACAGAATAAAATAAAAACAAAGAAACGACCGCAACATAGAGATAATTTGGGAGGGATAACACAAACCTTTTTCAAAAATCAATAACTTCTGACAAATCAGGATTAAAGTAAATTTTTGTTGCTTTCATAACATTCTGGAGACCAGGTTGACCTATGGGTAATAAAAGAATGTCAACGGATCTAAAGATTAGGATAACATAACCGTACACATAATAAGATAACATTCAGTTATAACACCTCGAAAAAGTTTAATCTTAGCAAGTTGAACAATGACAACCGGTTGCTCAACATAACCAGAAGCAAGAAAATCATTTAACTGGTCCACGTACTCTCCAAATAATGCGCATCGCAGCATCATCCTACACATGAAAAAAAGGAAAACTCAGTAGAAGCTTTTTTCAGAATGGAATCCAATACAAATAAATATAGAAACAAAAACAAAGGATGAGAGCAACTTACTTTTGTGAAGAAAGTTCGACAACAACCATCTTAACCGTTTTACCATCCCTGTCATAGTTTTTCTCTTCCCCAACCAATGTCAAAAGACCAATTACATCTACATTGATATGTTAATAGGAGTAAAAAAGATGTAAGAAAGAATTTTCAGAAGAAAAGAAACTGAAGAAGTAACTGAAAGACACGAGGCCAAGACTCACCAACTAAATAGTCATGATCCTGACTCATTTGCAATATGTCTTCAAAGGGATATATAGAAAAACAAGACTTGGGTATTATATCATCAGGAATTGTTGTCACTGTTGTACGAAATAGAAAAATGAGTTTGAACTCATGCTTTGTAGCTCTATAAGAGCCTTGGTTTGAAACAACAGCAAAATAACTCATCTTATAACAACTGCCTTCAAGAAGATGATCTTTAAACTTGTGTATTAGTTGCTTCCTTATAGTGGCCTGGATTTTGGTAGACTATGAACATCCAAAAGAACAAAAACATACAACTCATCAAAAACGAAAACAAAAGCACAACAAAAAATATTGGAAAAATTAATAAGAAGAAACTGAGTATATGAACACAACAAATAAAAAGAAAAGATCAACCGCTCACATTTTCATCAACCAGAATAAGTTCCATTGAATTTGGAACATCTGCATTACCAAAGCTAGGTACAGTCCAAGCCCTTAGTACCCTGACTTTGATCCTCCGGGCCTCACGTGGAGGAATGATCTTACTGATAGGATCAAAAGGAGGACTCATTGCAAACAATCAAATCTCAATATCACACTTACGAAAGGCAGAACAAACTCAACAAAGAACAAACAATAGAAAAGAGAGCAGAAAGTTAGAGAAGAGATGGGGGTTAGAGAATGATGTGCACAATATCGAAGAGAGGCAATAGCCTTTTATAGGCAAACACTAAACAACAACTCAACATTTGAATTCAAAAATTTTGCGATAGTGGAGGGAAATCAGCATTGCTTACCATTTGAAATCTTCCTCATATTCAGGGATGATAACATCAACCACTCCACCCCTTCTCTCAAACATCAAATCAACCATCACCTTCACTCCCGTTCTCAACCTTACCTTTTATTAGTAGCTCTAGTTTTTAGTTTAGCTCTATAGGAAGAAAGAAAAGTAAAAAGATGAAAAGAACAAAGGAAGAGAATGTCGTAATCTATCTAAAAGAAGAATATATTGTAATATTATATACCAACTAACATGACATGAACAGCATTCCAACTGACATCAAGAATAAAAAAAAAATAAAAATGCATACCACACATCACAATCTCCTACCTAAACTATGAAATCATCAGCTCCAGATTCAGAAACATCACTATTCATCAGAATTCAATTAAATGAATGAACATAAACCCTAAAATGGGACAAGTTCAGTATAATTATACATAAACAATTTAATAGTAAGAAGAAGATATAAATAAACAAATAATCGAATACATGTATTATGGTTCATTACAAAAACATGGATACAAACAATTAAATAGTAAGAAAAACAAAATCTTACTTTGAATTGATGAAAATAAGAAGATGACGGCTGTCACTATGTTGCCATGAGTCTCCATATCCAACAGCCACGCCAATTGCTTGCCCTAAGCCCCTAAGTAACATGTTTTGTATATAAATAATCAATTTAAGCTAAATGTTATCCTGAACCTTCTATTAGGCTTATAACAAGTGTTGGATACCCACAAAAAAATTTTGAAAAGTGGCCCAAAAATAAATACATTGAATACAGGTTCTCATTGACTAAGAATATACATTGAATTCTTTAACTTACTAAACTCCTTATATATTAGGTGAAGAATTAGTTTCAAGGTAATAGATAGAGTTGTAGCTCTCAAATCAAACAGTGGAATAGAAGCATGTGATTCATTCTTGCTTTTTATTTTTAGTCTGCAGTTTTGCCCCCCAAAAAAAAGCAAAGAAAGAAAAAGGTGGATTGGAATTTGGAAACGGCAATAATGATAAATAGCTACCCGCTTTTATTAACAAAGAATCAAAATTTAAAAGTATTTTATTTTTTAGAAAAATCAAAATTTTGAGAAAATGTCATGTAAGTACTAACTCTTCCAAGTTTACTAGTATAGAAAGATTACTAATATCTTTAATAATAAAAAAAATCCTCCACTTCACCTGCTCCAACCACTTTGGTTTCGGTGGATTGATAATGCAAGTCATTATTTGTGTGTTTTTTTTTTGCGCCCCCCCCCCCAAAAAAAAAAAAAGCTAGCTACTTGAGTTTTATTTGTGTTCGATCAAATGAGTTCTTTAGCCATGGTGCTTCAATTTGATCCTAAGTTTCTGACATCCATTGCATTGGTTGTTGTGTCAGTGGTGTTGTTTATGTTGTACAATGATCTTGTGGTGAAGCCAAAGAGGCTGAGATCAAAGCTAAGTAATCAAGGTATAAATGGTCCAACTCCAAGCTTTATGATTGGGAATATCTGGGAAATAAAGAAAGCCAAGGAACTTATAACAACTACTCCAAAATCTCCTAATTTGGAACCCGTTGATGTTCATGATTGTGCTTCACTTACCTTCCCTTTCATTGAGACATGGAAGCAAAAATATGGTATATAATTTTTGTTTTCTCTTGCAAATTTTTTGTTAATTCTTTTCTACTCTATGTTCTTATGCTTGTAGGATCATTTCCTTTTAAAATATATTTATTACTATGACTTATGTTCTTCTATTTATTTTAAATGTGGAACTAATATATCCTTCATTCATGAATTATATTAAAAGAACAAAATTAGCATATTTATAATTAGTCTCAGAATATAATGAGATGGATATACTGAATTCTAATATATTGATTATTGAGATAACAGGCAAAGTATTCACGTTTTCTATTGGAAACACACAAATATTGGTTGTGAACAAACCTGAGATAGTAAGAGACATTATCACATGCAAATCCTTGGACTTGGGAAGGCCTTCGTATGAGAAGAGAACTCTAGGGCCATTGCTTGGTCAGGGCATTGCTACTTCAAATGGGACCAAATGGGCCCAACCAAAGAAAGATCCTAGCTCCCGAACTATACATGGAAAAGGTTAAGGTAAATGATACTATGAAATATTTTGAAATATACGTAAGTAAAAAGGTGAATTCTACCAAACCCTCTCTATTTCAACATGTAAATTACTCCTCGTAACGTGGTATATTTTAATTGGATGCTTAGTTTTAGTTTGAGTTAATTTAACTCAATAAGAGTTAATATGTTAATTAAAGTAGGATAATTTTGTAATTAAATATTTTTATAAGAGGGATAAATATATAATTTCTATAAATATTAAAAAGTAAAGTTATATTTTTATCAATCATCCCCATTCACAACAAAGGTATGTCCTATAATTATCTGTATTCATATGCTTTAGTTTAATGAGTAAGCTAGCAAATTGTTATTTATTTATTTTCTCAACAGGTTGCACCTTATGAAATTTTTCGAATTGAAAAACATGAAGGTTCATCTGTTATCTCCATTCCTCATGAAACTAATGTTGACAAGTTACCTCAAGAGATGGTTGAATACAGAAGTCTACCCTCTGACATCATTGTGTGGGAGGATGATTTGGGGGAAGAATGAAAGACTGAATTTTTAATATTTTAGTAAATTATATAATCACCCACTTTGGGCTATAATTTAATTACCAATAGTTTAACCATAGTTAACATAGCAACCAATTAAAAGATGACATGTCACAGAGGGTAAATTACATGTTATTATAGGAAGGGGTAGGCTAGAATTTACCAAGTAAAAATAGTTAAATTACTCTCTCGAGAAGATAAGATATTTTTTAAATTTGTTTTTGAAAGATTCTTTTAATTAAATTGATTTATCAAAGATTAAAAATTAATTATATTTATCTTTCAGTTATTTCATTAATAATTTTCATCAACTATTGATGTTGTAAAACGTTAATTGATAATATACATGATATCTGACATGTTTAATTGAACATTAATCAAATATGTTTATGAAAATATATTAATTTAGTTTTTTTCCTTGATTACATAAACCATATACTCAATATGATCTAGTGATTAAATTGATAGATTTTCATATATATATTTAGTCAGCATCTAATTGAACATATTAAGTGTTATGTATGCTATCATCAATCAAATAACATTCTACATCAATAATCGTTGACGGAAATTATTACTAATGGAGTGATCGAATGAAAAATATGATTAATTTGTAATTTTTAAAGGACTAATTTAATTAATAAATTTTTTCAAAAATAAATTTAGAGAATGTCTTATTTTTCAAGGACTAATTTGACTATTATATTTTATAAAATAATCTTTTTTATGATTTCATCTCTCATAATATTTTATTATGCTCACAAAATTTTTTTATTATATATAGTACGATACAAAATAGTCTGAAATGAGAAATAAATTTCATTTTATTTTCTGTGGGACAATGCAGTTCTTCTATCAATTTTATCATTAACTCATCATTAAAAAAATTGCCTAACTAGCACAATAAGGAAATCATTAAATGCTATACTATCAATCTATCATCGTTAAATTGGTTAAAAGTTTATCTTTGATTACTCGAACAAAATGATATTATTTTGATGTCAAATTAGTCAGAGATATATTTAACCAGTTTACTTGTCTATGTTCAAAGATCATCTTTAGAACATGTTTATCTTGCTATTGAATTTCTATAAATTAAATTGGCCTTTTAACTAACAACGTGTTTTCAAGCGTCCTCCCTAGGGAATGATGACTATGATTGGTGAATGTGCTACTTCTTTGGTAAACTCATGGGATGATATAATAAAGGAAAATGGTGGAAGTGCAACTATAAAAGTTGATGAGTACTTTAGAGAATTCTCCGGGGATGTTATTTCAAGAGCATGCTTTGGTAGCAATTACTCTAAGGGGAAGCAAATTTTCTCAAAACTTGAAGCTCTTCAAGAGATACTGTCCAAGAATTCTTTGGTTATATGGATTCCAGGAATAATAAAGTAAGAGAATATTTATCTATTTATTAATTTTTTTTAGTTGGAATGCATGTTGATATTTTAATATTTCATAAGAGTGAAAGATTATTACACTACTGATTAATTTTGCTAGAGTAATATTACAGAGTAAATTTTTTTCAGCCAACATCAATTATTTTTTAAAATTATTTTATTTATCTTAAATTTTAAATGATTCTTAATTTTAAATCTGTTTAAATTATAAACTCTAAAAAAATTAATTAATGTTAACTAATTAAAAATTGATTTTCTATACTTTTTCATTTTGTTATATCGCTATGCATTCATAATAAGCGAAATTTTGCCATGAAATCGAAAGTACTAAACAAATTAACTATAACTATTATCAGGGATGCAATAAATTAAGTATATTTTAAAGTCAGATATTTTTTGTGTATCTCCGTAATCATTTTTTTATTTTCTTTTTGTGGTACGAAATCAATCACTAATTATTATTGATGTTTTACATATTGTAGATACCTGCCAACAAGGAACAATAGAGAAGCATGGAAATTAGAAAAAGATGTAAAAAATTGTATACTCGAAGTGGTGAGGGATAGAAAAGAATATGCTAATGATGATAACAACAAATTTAAAGACCTACTGCAAATGGTTCTTGAGGCTGCCAAGAACAGTAACCTGAGTGAAGGAGTCATTGAACACTTCATTGTTGATAACTGCAAGACTATATACGTGGCAGGATATGAAACCACTGCAATTACTGCTGCATGGTGTCTCATGTTGTTGGCTTCAAATCAAGAGTGGCAAGATCTCGTTCGTGCAGAGGCACTTCAAATTTGCAATGGTCAAATCCCAGATTCTACTATGTTGAGTAAGATGAAACAGGTATATGGAACATTACTCTGTCTATTTATAGTTTAATTATAGAATCATTCCATGATTTTTATCATAATCATCTAACAGTAAACCGTTCCATACAAGATATATTTTCTATACAAATTTAATTAAGAAATTAATTATTTTTTAGTTAATATCAAATATTTTTTTAGTTATTTTTTATTTTAAATTATAAATCTTAAATTATCCAAAAAGTGAGGATTAAAAAAAATTTATAATAAAATATTTACTAATATGAATTAATTAAAAATTAGTTGCTTATATTTTTTATATTAAAAAGAGCAAAAAAAGACTTGTATGCTACCGATGATTATTGAAAAAAGAGAAATTATAATTTGACATTTTAAATTATATTGGTTGCTTTTACTACACATATTAGGTGTGCTAGCAACATAAACGTGCGTAATTTAAAAGTTCTCTAAGATTTTCGCCAACTACTTCTCATCATGTATTTTTATTTATTTGATGTGTCTTCTTTGACCTCATCATCATATATGTTCTCATATCTACAAGTTCTAATAGTGTTTTCTCTAGACATTACTAATCATAACTTACATTTATTATTTTGGCAGTTAACAATGGTTATTCATGAAACATTACGCCTTTATTCTCCAATACCTGTTATTTCAAGAGAAGCCTTAAGGTAGCGTTTGGTGGAGAGACAGAGACAGAAAGACTGAGACTGAGAGACTGAGACTAAAAGACAGGGATTGAAACAAATCTCAGTATTCTGTTTGGTGCAAAATGGGAGACAGGAATTGAAACAAGAATGAAACTCTAATTTAATTTGCACAAAGGGTAAAATTGGAATTAATTAATTAAAATGAAAGAATTTTAGGTATAAAATGTTATTAAAGTTTCAGTCTCCATCTCTAAAAATTTCAGTCTCCTGTGTCCCTACTTTTTGGAGGTACTGAAATACTGAAATTTTGGAGACAGAGACAGAAATTTTAGTACCAGTCTCTGAACTAACAAACACGATACTGAATCTCAATCTCTCAGTCTCTGTCTCAGTACCTGAAAACAAACGCTACCTAAAGGACATGAAATTTGGTGATCTTATGTACTAATTTGGGCAATGCCATTAAGCTCACATACAGATCCAGATATATGGGGATCTGATGCCTACAAATTCAAGCCAGAAAGGTTTGCAAATGGAGTTAGTGGTGCATGCAAATTGCCACACATGTATATGCCCTTTGGAATGGGACCAAGAGTTTGTCTTGGAAGAGATTTAGCCATCACTGAACTTAAGATATTGTTAAGTCTTATTTTCTCTAATTTCTCTTTTTCTCTTTCCCCTCAATATATCCATTCACCTTCTCTTAAGTTGCTTGTAGAGCCTCAATATGGAGTCAATTTATTAGTTAAAAAGCTTTGAATTATTTCTTCCTTAATAAAAGGTGTATTGCACTTTGACGATGAAGAGTTATTTTATAGGAATGTTACATGTAATCCAATAAGGTGAAAATTCAGGTAAAGTCGACTTCACGTGAAGTTGATACTTCAGAGCCATTAGATGAAAATTTAGTCAAATCAATCAAATTATCTAACGACTCTCAAATATAATTTCACGTGAAGTCGACTGCACCTAAGTTTCCACCATTCAATATTTATGTGCGTTAGGGATGTCTCTTGTAGTAGTTACATACATTATAAGCATTTTTTCAAATCCGTCCTTAATCTCTTTATTCCTACTAAAAATAAGTAGATAACCAAAGTGATGGTTTCAGTGGCTAAGAGAAGGGGGGTTGAATCTTAGCCCCCTTTTTCGATGCTAACACTTGCTGACCTTCAGAGAAGACTTTTCTGTTTTTGCTCGTCACTGGACACGAGCAACTTTGTTTTATCTCGTCCCTTGCCACGAGACTTTTCTTTTTGTCTCGTCACTTGGCACGAGATAATTCTGGTTTTTGCTCCTGTGTAGTAGAAAACAGAAATGGAGTAGAAAGGAGAAGAAGATTACACCAGATATATCCTGGTTCAGCTGCTAAGTGCAGTGCAGCCTACATCCAGTCTCCATCACAAACATGATGGAATTTTCACTATAATCAATATGATTACAACTTGTAAAGTGCTATCCCAACTTACAAGGGAATTCCCACAGAATCATGAAACACAACATAGATGAACAAAGGAACTCTAAGACATCTATGGCTTTTTCTTTTAATTTTGCACTCTCTGCCTTTTTCCGCTCTATGGCTTTTTCATACAAACCTCACTGTTTGCCTTTTTCCATGAGACTCAAGACATGACAAAATTAAACAGAAAAATTACAAAACAAAAAACATTGAAGGAGAAGAGAAAACTGTTAGCTCAGGTAGCTCTGAGAACTCCGTGCCTTGCACTCTCAAATTTTCTCCTTGCTTCAAACAGTGGCTGTTCCCCCTTTTTAAAGAAGAGGAAAGCCTCCACACTTGAAGCCAAAACCGAACCAACTTCTTCCTCCTTCAACAACACAGAACCGGTTCGGCCACTTAGAGAGAGAAGAGATAACCATGTAAAACCCAACATGCAATTACCTCTAGTCCTTTCTTGATCATCACCCTTCATCAATCTGAGCTCTCCATCCTTGGCTTGCTCTCCAAGATGGATTTCTGGCTCTTGATGCTTCATGATGATGATGACTTCATCTGCTTCAATCTCTGCCTTCAACCATCACTTTGCCACTCTAGCTACTCCCTGTGGTGGTTGAGCAGAATCAAAGACAAGCCATGCTTCAAGAATCTCCCTTGCTGGCCGAATCTTCATCTTCCTTTTCTGAGCATGAAGAGCTCGAGATTACCTCACCAAATCTAACCACGTTTGGTGAAAATCTCAGCCACTACATACTTTACTTTTTCCTGCCATCATTAACTTGATGGTCTTAATGCATGCAACTCCTTCTTTTTCTTTGTTGATGAGCACGGCGTCCATGGTTTACTGGACAAAGACCGAAGAAGAAAAACAAGAAAGAGATGAATGAGAGAGAGGAAAGAGAAATAGTAGTTAATGAAACAAAAGATAAAAGTGAATCAATTTTCCTTTCTTTTTACCGACAAATGTGTAGCCTTGGTGCTTGCAATCAAATCACTTTGTCAATTTCTCTCTCATAGTTCCCATGTAATAAATGATAGTTGAGTGTAATTTGAAATCCAACACATGTTTGAATTTTTGGATCTGTTGAAAACAATTTGGCTTCCCTCTTCATTGTTTTCGGGTAATGCATGAGGAATTAGCATTGCATATAATTGGGCTTAGTTTCATCAATTATTAAATCTGGCCCAAGTAATAACATATGCTTTCCTGATGAATTTTTTTGTTTCGGATCAAGCATAGGAAGCTCTCATAAAAAAATTAACCATGGGCTTGGTTGTAATCAACATTGAGCTTGGCCCATCAATATAAAATTTCAGCCACTTAGTATAAAACATGTAACAAGGCTGGTTATTGGGCTTAAGCCAGAAATTCATTTTTCGGCCCAATATAAAATCTGCACAACAAACTTATTAATTAGGCAAATATAAATTAAGATCAAATTAATAATTTTGTAATTAAATATTTTAATAATGTTTTTTCATCATCAAAATTAAATAAGAGTTTTCCAAACTCATCAATCTCCCCCTTGATGACAAACATTATTAAAATTGAAATGGAAAGAAATTTAGAGATTGAGTAAGGAATACTCCCTTTGAATTTGAATTTCTCCCCCCTTTCTAAATGTCACATGGCTCCCCCTTAATATATGCTATTTTACCAAGGTAAGCACTAACCTGTAACATTTGAATCAAGCTTAAAGTAACAATGTTATTTAGCATATTTATACATGATGCTAAATGCTTGATTTATGAGCAGTTTTTAATTGATAATCAAAACTCATTTGATATCATAAACTGATTTACTGCTCAACCAACAAAAAGTATCCAAATATTTTTCAAACATTTCCCTGTTTAGGATATCAGAGCAAAGCAACATGATGAAAAATATTTGAAGAACAAAACAAGGCAGTTTTGATATTTTACACAATTTAGAGGAACTGCCAAAAATAAATTTTCAATCCAACAAGTTTATCAATGATGAATCAACAGCCAGGCATCAAAATAAATCCAGCATCATTATAAACCAAATGCCAAATAAACTAATCATGATGAACCAAAAAACAAATGCAGTTCAAACAGTAATGACCATAGTAAAACAAATGCAATAACAACATGCATTCTTTGAACAAGGGTGATCATGAATTTTCAATTTGAAAATTTCATCCCCTGTTCCCCTGTTTTTCAGCCCCTGTTTTATTCCAATTTCAATTTTGGAACCTAAATTTCCTCCCCCTTTTGTCATCATGGGGGCACCTGCACAAAACATGATCATCATAGCGAAATATTCAAGATAGAGTAGCAAAAGTATATCAAGTATCCTAGAGATTATCCTAGAGCAGTGAGTATCAAGTCATGCTCATACAAAAAATAGATTGAGCCTAATAGAGCCAATATCAAACAGAATAAAAAATAGTCACTAATCATCAGAGAAATTAATATCTTCT
Source organism: Arachis hypogaea (assembly GCF_003086295.3). Classification (NCBI taxonomy): domain Eukaryota; kingdom Viridiplantae; phylum Streptophyta; class Magnoliopsida; order Fabales; family Fabaceae; genus Arachis; species Arachis hypogaea. Next base: position 16,475,801 of record NC_092042.1, on the reverse strand, counting down.
TCCTCAGCGTCTCCTTCACTATCATCTCCCAAGTCTTCTTTAAAATGTTCCATCATTAGAGTGACCCTTTCTTTGCAATTTTTCCAAGCTTTCTCACTCTCATAAGCTTGCTTGCGGGCCTCTTTGTGGAATCGAAACATCATGTCTGCCATGTTCGAAAATTCTCCCAAAATCTGTTTGATGGACTGGATTGTTTTGGAAGATTCTGGCCTGCCTTCATAGTCACTATCTGATGCAGCAGATTTTCGCCCTTTGGTTTCCTTAGTCGCTCCTCCTCCTCTGATTGAAGACACCTTGTTTTCTACAGTCTCATTTAACAAATCAACTTTAAAGTACTCAAAAATTCTAGTTAAAAACATACCATAAGGCAAGTTAGCCTTTCTGGTGCTTCTAACAGAATCCCACATGTGCCTAATCATAATATAACCAAAGGAGATAGGGGTAGAAGTAACCAAAGCAAATAATATGAGACAATCAGAAAATGTTACTCGGTTGTGGGAGCCGCTTTGGGGAGTCAGAATATGAGTGATGATTCGGTGAAGCAGGGAATTGACTGGTCCTAGAGCTTTGTGGGTTGGAATGGTGCCATGCAATCCAGAGAGATTCTTGCAAATGTGCTGGAGAACAGTTTTGTGTGAAACGCCAACTTGTGTGTCCCATTTCTCCACCATATATGCTCGCGGTCCTTCATCCTTGAAGCCCAGGGCCGCTCCAATTGTCTCAGCATCAAGGGCTATTTGAACCCTTTTGACATAGGAATGAAGGGTGCCGTCAATAACTCGCATATTAGCATAAAACTCTCGAACAAGACCTGGGTAGACTGGTTTCTTGATGAGGAGCAAAGGCTTCCAGTTGAGGAGTTCAAACAGAGAGGAGATGTTGGTGCTCTTGAGATTTTCGAGGCTAACAAGATAGGTAGTGCACAAATGACGCTTCTCCATAACCTCTTTGTGAAACTCAAAAGAGGTACATGAGTTAAATCTGCTTGGATCAAAATGAGAGTGAGTCTTGCCATACTTGTCTTTGAATTCCATGGATTCCAAGTTTGGAGGTTCAGTCGTGTCATTGAGTGCAAACCCCTGATTCTTCTGTGAGCTTTTTCCGGGAGTAGTCTTCTTCGGTGATGAGGGTGGAGGTGAAGGAGTGGGAGAAGTATGAGATTCTTGTTCTTCTTCTTCAACTACAGGTTTCTTGTTCTTGCCTCGGCCTGAACTTTTGTGGGCAATCACCTTCTTTCTCATGGTGGTTGTTTGTTTGGACGGTGGTGAAAGAGAAGATGATGAGGTTGAATGAATGTGGATATGAGTGTGGGTTTGAGGCGTTGATGGTTTTTGAGAAAGAAGAATTCTTTCACTCTTTCTTGGCGCGGTTTTCTTTTTCATGGTAATGGAGGAATGAAATATGAAAGGTTGGGGTTGATAACCGAGTTGAGTGGGAGAGAAGCAAGGTGGGTGACGCATTAAATGAGGCTTGGAGAGAGAGAATGGTGGAAATAATGATCATTAGTGGGCGGTTAATGACCATTATGGGGTGGTTATTACCCAAAAAGATGATTTCCCTTTTAGCTTTTGAAATCTAAAACTGAAAAGTTGTTGCCTTAAATCAAGGGATTAGATGGAGAGAGAGATTTGATTTGACAATAACCACTTCCAAGAAGATATGATGACACAAGGAAGAAGATTCTTATTTGCATAGAGAGATAACTAACAAAACTGTTATGGTGGGGTCTTGGGATTTTGGTGGGGCCCATAAAATTTGAATTCTGCGTTACCTCCCCCTTGACCACAGCTCTTCCATTATGCCATTATTTTTCATCTCGTTCAAACCTACGAGCAAAACTGAACAGAGTCACATATTCATAGATTTTCAATGAAACTTAAATCAAACATTCCCAAACTTTTTCTCAAGGTGCAGAATCTGTCTTCACAGAGAGGTTTTGTAAAAATATCAGCAATTTGGTCTTCAGATTTTACAAATTGAATATCAATAGTACCCTTTTGCACATGTTCCCTAATGAAATGATATTTTATCTCAATGTGCTTAGTTCTTGAGTGCAGAACAGGATTTTTTGAAATGTTTATAGCACTCATATTATCACAAAATAATGGTATACTATTGATTTTTAATTTGTAATCTTCCAATTGTGTTTTTAACCAAATTAATTGTGAGCAACAAGCAGATGCGGAAACATATTCGGCTTCAGCAGTGGATAGAGCCACTGTGGCTTGTTTCTTGCTTGACCACATGTTGAGTGAGCTTCCAAGGAAGCAACACATGCCGGAGGTGCTCCTCCTATCCACTCGATCTCCCGCATAATCTGCATCACAAAAACCTACTACACAAAAGTCATCAGATTTAGGATATCATAATCCATAATTACAAGTTCCCTTAATGTATCTAATGATGCGCTTAACAGCCGTAAGGTGGGATTCTTTTGGATGAGATTGAAACCTTGAACATACACCCACACTTTGGACTATATTCGGTCTAGAGGAGGTAAGGTACATAAGTGAACCTATCATTCCTCTATACCTTGTTTCATCCACATCTTGGCCATCATCATCCTTTTCAAGTTTAGTATTGGGATGCATAGGAATGCCCATTGATTTGGAGTTTTCTAGGCCAAATTTTTTGATAAGTTCTTTGGCATACTTTCCTTGGTAAATAAAAGTACCACTAGGAGTTTGTTTAATTTGGAGGCCAAGAAAGAAAGTAAGCTCTCCCATTAAACTCATTTCAAACTCACTAGTCATGAGTTTTCCAAACTCTTCACAGAAGGAAATTTTGGCCGATCCAAATACAATGTCATCAACATAAACTTGAACAAGGAGCATATCATCATTAGATGCTTTAATGAATAAAGTAGTGTCGGTGGTTCCCCTTTGAAAATGATTTTCCAACAAGAAGGCACTAAGCCTTTCATACCAAGCTCTTGGAGCTTGTCTAAGACCATAAAGAGCCTTAGTTAATTTAAAAACATGATTTGGAAATTCTTTATGTTCAAAACCGGGGGGTTGAGCCACATACACTTCCCTACCAATAAAACCATTAAGGAAGGCACACTTAACATCCATTTGAAACATTTTGAAACCCTTATGGGCAGCATAGGCAAGGAGCAACCTAATTGCTTCCATTCTAGGTACCGGAGCAAAAGACTCATCAAAATCAATACCCTCTTCTTGATCGTAACCTTGGGCCACTAATCTAGCCTTGTTACGAACAACTTGTCCATCCTCACCAAGTTTATTTTTAAACACCCACTTAGTACCCGTTACCTTCTTACCATCCGGATCAGGTACTAGTGTCCAAACCTCATTTTTTTCAAATTGAGCAAGCTCCTCTTGCATGGCCTTGACCCATGATGGATCTTCAAGAGCTTGTTTGACATTGTTGGGCTCCATTTGTGACAAGAGAGCAAAGTTGCTAGGTTCGGTTTGCCTTTTGGTGGAGTATCTTGTTGTTACTCCTTGAGAGGGATCACCAATAATGAAGTCATGAGGATAACCCCTCATGGACTTCCATTCTCTAGGCTTTCGGACAGGTGTAGAGCTTTGATGAGCTTCTGGTGGTCTCACTGTTTTAGTTGCTCGTGCCTGCTCAGGAGACAAATTGGAAAAGTCTCCTTCAATCTGACGAGACAAAACTGGACTGGCAGATTCTTCATTTTGGACAGATTTGGGATTTTCTTTGCTTGTTCCAGCTCCTTCTCCATCTGAATCATTATCTATCACAGTACTGGGAATTAAGTTAGAATCACAAAAAGTAACATGTATGGATTCCTCTATAGTCCTATGTTCTTTGAGATAAATTCTATAAGCCTTGCTTGTGTTGGAATATCCAACAAACATTCCTTCATAGGATTTTGGATCAAACTTTCCAAGATTTTCTTTATTATTAAGCACAAAACATTTGCATCCAAAAACATGAAAGTACTTAAGATTTGGAGGGGTTCCTTTCCATAGCTCATAAGGGGTTTTCTTTAACCCTTTTCTAATAATTGTTCTATTCAAAATATAACATGCTGTGTTCACAGCTTCAGCCCACAAAAATTTAGGAATCTCATTCTCACATAGCATAGCCCTAGTCATCTCTTGAAGGCTTCGATTCCTTCTCTCAACCATCCCATTTTGTTGGGGAGTTCTAGGACATGAAAAGTTATGAAAAATTCCTAAATCATCACAAAATTTTTCAAAATCTTGATTTTCAAATTCCTTTCCATGATCACTTCTCAAATGAGCAATTTTTAAATCCTTTTCATTTTGAATTTTCTTGCAAAGAGTGGAGAAAGGCATGAAAGGCATCATTCTTATGAGCAAGGAAAAGTACCCAACCAAATCTAGAGTAATCATCTACCACTACAAGACCATAGTGTTTACCTCCTAAACTTTGAGTTCGAGTAGGACCAAAAAGATCAATATGCAACATTTCTAATGGCCTTTTGGTTGAGATTCCATCTTTTGATTTAAAAGAGGATTTTACTTGCTTGCCCAATTGACATGCATCACAAGTAAGATCCTTATCAAACTTGATGTTTGGAATTCCTCTAACCAAATTCTTTTTAACTAGCTTAGAAATTTGGTACATGCTAGCATGTCCCAACTTTCTATGCCAAAGCCATTTTTCAAATTCAAAAGATGTAAAACATGTTACATTTTGTTCCTTTAAATCCTCAAGAGTTAATCCATACATATTGTTGCATCTCTTGGCTTCAAATAAAATATCCCCAGTTTTCTCACAAATAACCAAACAAATAAACTTCTTAAAAATAACATCAAAACCTAAATCACACAATTGACTAACACTAAGTAAGTTATGTTTCAAACCATTTACAAGAAGCACATCATTTATACAAGATGAAAAATTTTTACCAACTTTTCCAACAGCCACTATTTTTCCTTTTGCATCATCTCCAAAAGTGACAAACCCTCCATCATATTCATCAAGCTTTATGAAGAAGGTTGTTTTTCCGGTCATATGCCTAGAGCATCCGCTGTCCATATACCACATATTTTCTTTCTTCTTGGAAGCTAGGCATACCTACAAAATAAGCTCAAGTGACCTTAGGTATCCAAATTTTCTTGGATCCTTTCACGTTAAACCATCTCTTATGTCCCAAATCATTGTAATCAAAAACAACCTTGTAAACTTTATCACCTATCATTCTTTCACCAAAGAAACATTGAACTGGAAAATGACCACTTCGATTGCATAGCCTACAAAACCTTGGAGTTGCTGTTTTGTTAAAGTAAGTTGGGTCTTGATGCTTTATATCATTTGAAGATGAAGCAATGTTTTCAAAATGTGATTTTTCAGATTTATAAAATCCCAACCCAGCTTTATCATAAAGAGGTTTTTGACTAACCAAGATTTGATTCAAATTTTCAGAACTTTGGGTGAACTTGGCTAAGTCTTCCTTAAGTCTTTTAACCTCTTTAAGCAACTCTTCATTTTGCTTAAAACAGTCAACATATGCAAGAACAGAATGGTCACTTTTACACCTCTTGATTTGGGCTCTTAACTGCTTATTTTCTTCAACAAGATCACAAGCAGTTTCGGCCTCTCTTACTTTCTCTTTAAGAAAACTGTTTTCAGCTTTAAGATTGGTGATTTGTTGTTTAAGTTCTTGATTTTCCAACAGAAAACATCTTATTTTTTCAGAAAGGTGGTCTATCATAAGATGAAGGTCTTCAGTGTCAGGGTTTTGAAATAATACCTGATCTACCTCATTTGCCATGAGACAAGGCTGTGATTTAGTCTCAGACTCTTCATCATCATCATCTGAGTCATTTTCCAAATCTTCCCATGTGGCCATCAGTCCTTTCTTCTTCACTCTTTTCGGCTTCTCCTCCTTTTTCAACTTGGGACAATCAGATCTGAAATGACCCATTTCCTTGCAGTTGTAACAAGTTACTTTGCTAAGGTCTTTCTTCATCTTCCTTGAGCTACTACCTTTGCCTTTGAGCTTCACTATTTTCCTGAATTTTTTTGCAAACAACACAAACTCATTTTCAGAAGGGTTATCACTGGATTCATCATCCAGAGGGTTAGTCATAGAAGAAAAAGCAATTCCTTTCTTTTTTGAATCTTTTTTCAAATAGGTGTTTTCAAAGGCTAGAAGATTTCCTCTCAAATCATCAAGTGTCATGGAATCTAAGCTGCTGCTCTCAGAAATAATTAAAGATTTTGTTTCCCACTCTTTTGTGAGACATCTCAACACTCTTCTCACTAGCACAGATTCAGAATGTGTAATTCCCAGAGCATCTAAGCCAACAATGATGGAGTTGAACCGTTCAAACAGTTCATCAATGGACTCTCCTTCCTTCATTGCAAACATTTCATATTCCCTGTTTAACATGTCTGTCCGAGTCTTCTTTACAATGGTGGTTCCTTCATGAGTGATTTGCAACTTGTCCCAGATTTCCTTTGCCGTTGTGCATCGTGATACTCGTCGGTACTCCTCAAAGCTGATAGCACAGTTGAGCAGATTTATTGCCTTGGCATTTAACTCCACCTTCTTCCTATCTTCCTCGGTCCAGCTTGCTTCTGGTTTAAGAGTGACTACTCCTTCAGCCCTTATGGTAGATGGGAATTGATGGTTTCAGTGGCTAAGAGAATGGGGGTTGAATCTTAGCCCCCTTTTTCGATGCTAACACTTGCTGACCTTCAGAGAAGACTTTTCTGTTTTTGCTCGTCACTGGACACGAGCAACTTTGTTTTATCTCGTCCCTTGCCACGAGACTTTTCTTTTTGTCTCGTCACTTGGCACGAGATAATTCTGGTTTTTGCTCCTGTGTAGTAGAAAACAGAAATGGAGTAGAAAGGAGAAGAAGATTAAACCAGATATATCCTGGTTCAGCTGCTAAGTGCAGTGCAGCCTACATCCAGTCTCCATCACAAACATGATGGAATTTTCACTATAATCAATATGATTACAACTTGTAAAGTGCTATCCCAACTTACAAGGGGATTCCCACAGAATCATGAAACACAACATAGATGAACAAAGGAACTCTAAGACATCTATGGCTTTTTCTTTTAATTTTGCACTCTCTGCCTTTTTCCGCTCTATGGTTTTTTCATACAAACCTCATTGTTTGCCTTTTTTCATGAGACTCAAGACATGACAAAATTAAACAGAAAAATTACAAAACAGAAAACATTGAAGGAGAAGAAAAAACTGTTAGCTCAGGTAGCTCTAAGAACTTTGTGCCTTGCACTCTCAAATTTTCTCATTGCTTCAAACAGTGGCTGTTCCCCCTTTTTAAAGAAGAGGAAAGCCTCCACACTTGAAGCCAAAACCGAACCAACTTCTTCCTCCTTCAACAACACAGAACCGGTTCGGCCACTTAGAGAGAGAAGAGATAACCATATAAAACCCAACATGCAATTACCTCTAGTCCTTTCTTGATCATCACCCTTCATCAATCCGAGCTCTCCATCCTTGGCTTGCTCTCCAAGATGGATTTCTGGCTCTTGATGCTTCATGATGATGATGACTTCATCTGCTTCAATCTCTGCCTTCAACCATCACTTCGCCACTCTAGCTACTCCCTGTGGTGGTTGAGCAGAATCAAAGACAAGCCATGCTTCAAGAATCTCCCTTGCTGGCCGAATCTTCATCTTCCTTTTCTGAGCATGAAGAGCTCGAGATTACCTCACCAAATCTAACCACGTTTGGTGAAAATCTCAGCCACTACATACTTTACTTTTTCCTGCCATCATTAACTTGATGGTCTTAATGCATGCAACTCCTTCTTTTTCTTTGTTGATGAGCACGGCGTCCATGGTTTACTGGACAAAGACCGAAGAAGAAAAACAAGAAAGAGATGAATGAGAGAGAGGAAAGAGAAATAGTAGTTAATTAAACAAAAGATAAAAGTGAATCAATTTCCCTTTCTTTTTATTGACAAACGTGTAGCCTTGGTGCTTGCAATCAAATCACTTTGTCAATTTCTCTTTCATAGTTCCCATGTAATAAATGATAGTTGAGTGTAATTTGAAATCCAACACATGTTTGAATTTTTGGATCTGTTGAAAACAATTTGGCTTCCCTCTTCATTGTTTTCGGGTAATGCATGAGGAATTAGCATTGCATATAATTGGGCTTAGTTTCATCAATTATTAAATCTAGCCCAAGTAATAACATATGCTTTCCTGATGAATTTTTTGTTTCAGATCAAGCATAGGAAGCTCTCATAAAAAATTAACCATGGGCTTGGTTGTAATCAACATTGAGCTTGGCCCATCAATATAAAATTTCAGCCACTTAGTATAAAACATGTAACAAGGCTGGTTATTGGGCTTAAGCCAGAAATTCATTTTTCGGCCCAATATAAAATCTGCACAACAAAATTATTAATTAGGCAAATATAAATTAAGATCAAATTAATAATTTTGTAATTAAATATTTTAATAATGTTTGTTCATCATCAAAATTAAATAAGAGTTTTCCAAACTCATCACAAAGGAAACTAGGAAGAATTCAAGTTAAATTCCTAAAATGAAAATAGAAAAATTTCCAGGTTATTTTTAGAAGACTAACGATTTTAATTTAGAGTGCCAAAGAAGTAGTTCAATAAATGTGTTTGGAGTGATGATGGTCTTAAAGGTTATATTCCTCTAATGAGAGTTTGATTAACTTAATTTTAGTCATTTATGATGGTGAAAGAAGTTTGAGAAATGGGAATAGTTGAAAGGTTGAAATGGGATTTAATGGAAATGATGAGACGGACTGAATGATAATAAAAACTAGATACATTAATTTTTTCGGTAGGTGAATTAGGATTTAAATTATGAGAAAATTTAGGTGTAGCACTTTTATTAAAATTTGGCCTATTAAAATTTTAAAACTTTTTTTTGAATCAATAAGAGCTCAACACAAATGTGGAGCGTTTAAGACATAAAACAACAAAAAAATGCCAATAATTACCACCTACATTTCTCAAACCGATGCATATCCTTATGTCATCTCCGTCATTACCATCAACAACAAAATGGATCGCGGCTCCTCCACTGCTTGTAACTAAGCGTAGTCATGTGGATGATGTCTTCAACACGTTTTCCTATATTCTGAAATAATCTCCTATTCCTTTCCAACCAAACGTTCCAAATTATCGCGAAGAAACTTATAAATCACTTCTTGCTTTTCTCCTTCCTTGTTGTGACACATGTCCAGTTTTAAAAGTGTTCCTTTAAAGTATCCGGAACGGACCATTTTTTGCCAAATTCAGATAATCAAGCGCACCACAGCTGTCATATAAATTCACAACCAAGAAACAGGTGGCAGACATATTCAACATACTTATTACATAAAACACACATATTATCACCTTGATTAACAATTCCGAGTCGACATAGTCTTTCTTTTGTATTCACTCTACCTATCAAAGCAAACCAAATAAATAGCTCAACATTTGGAGGGACTAAGCCTTTCCAAATAGTCTTGGTAAAGCTATAGCTTGTTATGTCCTCCGGAAGCGTCTCCGCCTGTAATACTTGCACAAAGGAGTTAGTAGAAAATACACCTTGTCTGTCAAACTTCCAAACAACTCTATCCTCTCTGTCAAAATCTAGTTTAATCGGCCTCAAGGTTTCATGTAATTGATTCAGAAGTTCCAACTCCCATTGGAGTAGCTCATGCCTCCACTGAAAGTTCTAGATTCACTCAAGCCCATCCCAAAACCCACAAACACCTATGACAAAATCTTTTGGGGTTGAAACCGAGAATAGCCTTGGAAACCTCCTTCAGAGATCTGCAACTTAACCAGACGTCTTCCCAAAAGTGAGTTCTTCTACCATCACCAATCTCCATTTCCAATCCAGTTATCATCTTATCTCTTATAGATTGCTCCTTTATCTGTATCTGACAAATGTTCTTCCATAACCCCCCTCTAGTAGGTAACTCCTGGATTGATAAAAGCTGGATAGGGGAGAGATTATTACAAGAGCAAACTACTTTCTTCCACAACAGACACTCCTCTTTAGAGAACCTCCACCACCACTTAAATAACAGGGCTGTATTGTGGAGCATCGCATCACCAACTCCTAGCCCGCCTAGCCTCTTCGGAGCTTGGACCACTTTCCATCTAACCAAAGCCATGCCATTCCCCCCATCCTCCTTTCCTCACAAGAACCTCCTTTGTAATGAAATAAGTTCCTCCGCAACAGTCTTCGACATCTTATATAGGCTTAAATAATACACTGGCAAACTATTTAAAACAGACTTAATGAGTACTAACTTTCCCGCTTAATTAAGTACCTTGGATTTCCATAGCTTAGCTTCTCCTCCACTTTGTCTATTATTGGCGTTCAAGTCTTGAGGAGTCTCGGATTCGCACCTAGAGGGATCCCCAGGTATTTAACCGAAAGAGCAGCTTCCTTACACCCCAGCAGACCACACATGCTCTGTACCCAATATTGATCACAATTGATTGGTATCAAACTGAATTTCTCAAAATTGATACTTAACCCCGACATCAGTTCGAAGTAGCGAAGAAGCCTTTTGTAGTTCTTAATGGACTCCTCCTCTGGCGGACAAAACAACACAGTATCATCAGCGAACTAAAGATGTGACAATTTTATATTGTCTCTCCCCACGAATAGAGGGGATATCCGACCATTTCTGACAGCCTCCCCAATCATCCTATGTAGGACATCAACAACAAGTACAAACAAGAAAGAAAAAAGAGGATCACCTTGTCTCAGACCTCTACTCATCTTGAACGGCTTAGTTGGTGATCCATTTATCAACACTGACATAGTAGATGTGCCAACACACTTCATAACCTACTCCCTCCACCTGCGCACAAAACCCATCTTTTGCAGGACAATGTCTACAAACCGCCACTTGACCCTATCATATACCTTTTGAAAATTCAGCTTGATTATAGCCGCTTCCTTCTTCCTCGATTTGAGCCAATGCACAGTTTCGCAAACAATAAGAGCGTCATCGTGTATTTTCCGGCCCTTTACAAACGCACTCTGAGTCTCGCCAACCAAATCTGACATAACTGATCTCATGCTCCTAACCAAAATCTTAGAAATCACCTTATACACAACCAACCATGCTGATTGGTCAAAGGTACTTGATCTCCTTAACCCTAACAAACTTTGGCACCAAAGCCACCCATGTGAGATTCGAGTCTTTCGATAGTCTAGATGTCTGAAAGAACCCTAACACAATTGTCGTGAATTCAGCTCCAATTTCATCCCAACACTTCTTGATGAAGTTCATGTTATACCCATCACTACTTGGTGCCCTAGAAAATTCACAGTCCCACACAGCTTCTTTAATCTCCTCAAACGATAATAATACCTCCAGAGCTGCAGCATCTTCTTCAGCTATTAAATTCACCAATCCATCTCTAAAACTCACGAAAAGAGACTCCTCCTAATAATACAAATTCTTATAAAACTCTCTGATAGTAATTTGTATTTTTACTTAATTTCTGACTAACCTTTCATTAATTACCTAAAATTTTTGTTTGGTGGCCTATTAGAAACTTAGGAATTGTACTTGATTTATAATTATAATAACGAAGGAGTTAAATAAATGGTTAGTTTTAATGGAATTTTAGACAGTGAAAATATCTAAATTTAAAAAGAAAAAAATTGTCCAAATATTTTCTAAATTTTATAAATAAACGCCAGTAGAGGATTATTAATGAAATTAAGTTTTCTTATATTAAAAATTCTAGGTTATTTAATTACATATATTGAGATTGGTGACTTTTGCCGTGGTTATGTTCTATGGATTTGATTATCTTATAATTTTGGTGGTAATTTGACTAACGATGGAATAATCATGATAGTGCGGGCAGAAGTCCATAGTTGGTGCACTATAACAAAACAGTATTTTGGCGACGTTTTTTTTAATGCTTGGTGACAGTTAAAATTGTCACTAAATGGTTTTGCGACAGTTAAAAAAACATCACAAATTTGATGATCGCCAGCTGACATAGTAACGGTTTTGGACCACCGTTAGTAAGGAGTGTCGCTAAATTGTTTGTGACGGTTTTTAAAATATAAAACTGTCACTAAGTTGTAACACTTATAAAAATGATTTTTATACTGTATTTTGCAACGTTTTAAAATTATCATTAAATTACTAAATTCTGTGACAGTTTTTTCTTATATTTTATGACTATTTTAAACCGTCACGATATTTAGCAATGATTTGAAACCGTCACTAAGTTACTAGTTCTTATGACAGTTTTAAGCATATTTAATGACTATTTAAACTGTCACAATATTTTTAGTGACAGTTTTACGATTTAAAACCGTTACTAAGTTACTTATTTCTGCGACAGTTTTTTTCTGTATTTAGTGAACTATTTTAAACTGTTATAATCTCTCAAACATCAAAGATTTCTATTATCAAAAGTTGAATTCTCCAAAAATAACATCATATTTCAACAAATCAAAAATTCAATCCCACAAGTTTTACAAAAATAACAACAATGTTGGGCTGCCTGTATCTCTGATGTAGTCCCACTTATTTCAACAGTCATCTCCCCTGGCACACCCCTTCTCTCCTAACCATAACACTTGCTCCTCTAGCACGACAAATGTAACTGATATTTGCACTTGATGCTCCAATAATAGCATCTGCATATGATAGAGGAATTTGCATGTGCTGCGTAACCTATGTAGTAGAAACGAAATTACATAAAATCAAGATACGATGCGTCATCAAATGAATATCACTCTCCACAAAAATTCTCAACTTAGGCAAAAGAAGACACCTTAGTTTCAGCAGATTGTTGTGGTTGTGCACTTGGTGGATGAATTCCAGCGGAAGGATCCCTACCATAAGCAGATAGTGCAGCCTGATGGAATTGTTTGTCCATAGGAGGCAGGTCGGCTATTGGGTAATAATTATCATAGGGAATTGATGGTGGCATATATTGCTGACTAGGGGGTGCAAAAGCAGGCCACCGCCACCAGGAGCTGGAAACCCTTGAGGAGGAGGAACCCAAGGTTGGCGTGGGGGTGCATTGTAGTTGACTCAAACATTTGGCATTTGCATCTGACAGTGAAAAAAAAAGACAACAGAATTGTTAGCAAAGATGGTTGGTGCATGTGTAACTTCAAAACAACATATAAAATTGCTGTATCACAAACAATATACATTTAGAAAAGGTCCAAGACATTGTAAAATTGTAAAAGAAACTTCATATCTACCTTTTGGTCTTTGCATTCGCACCTTTTAGCTTCGTGGAAAGAAAATGAGGGAGAGGTAAAAGGACTTGCCTCTGTTTCAAATACTCCAACTATGCTGCGGACTGCGGTCAACCAAGAACTTACGCAAATGAACTGCAATAATTTCAACTGCCTTATGAACTCTGGTAGGTTCACCTTGTACTTCAACAACACTATCGTCTCTCAAAGCAAACACAGGCAGGTTTTCTGTTTTAAATAGTACATTATTCAAGAAAATTAAAACTCAGTAACCAAAATCTTTTTAAGATTAAATATCATAAATAGTTCTTGCATATTTTTTCATCAAGTGAAGGTAACATATAATTGCCATTTCTAACAAGAAATTAATGAACTCTCTAAACAATTATATTACAGCAGTCTGATCACTAATGCAGCAGGAAAAGGAAAAAAAAAGGGGGGGATCAATGTAAATTGGGAGAATATGCCATATAAAATCAACTAAAAGACCACTTGATAAATAATTCTAAAAAAGTAAAGTGTACTGGTTTCCAAATATAAGCAAGGTATCCTAATATAATAGAAAATAGATGGGAACAAACCTAGCAAGGTATCCTAATATAATCAAAAATAGATGGGAACAAACTTGATCCAAGAACACATATAATGCAACCAGAGCCATCTTGAATGGATTTTGTGGTGGAATCCTGCTTCCCAATCAGACTTTCTGCTTGAGTATCTGCAACTAGAAGCCTAGTGATAATTGAGGACCAGCACCTGATGTGTCTGCCGAGTCAGATTATCTTGTTGAACAAAATGATCTTGTTGAAAACTTGTGACTTCAATAGTTAAAAACTTGGGAAAGAAAAGAGAACTAGAATAATACAATGGTTTGAAGCAAACATGTATTAGAGATCGCACCTCTTTGTCCAGTAGTTCTTCAACTTTTGACAGAGAACTAGAGTTTCTTTCTTATTGTTTTTCCGAGCACCAATAGCAGATAACTAGTTATGAGCTCTATGAAGCAAATCAATAATAAAGGCTTAACGATACTTTGATCAATTTATACTTTGATCATTTTTAATCAACTCCTTTGAATACAATTTTGTAGCAAGTCCTTAGAACAATTTAACATTACAAATTTTTTGGTTATATTGAATAGATTTAAAGTTTAACTTAGTCTCCGGCTTCCACTCCACTAAATAGTAATAATTAATGAAGACCAAATAATAATACCTCTTTGACAGGTCAACCTTTTCAGATTTCACATTTATTCTTCTCAAGAGCTTCTTAAATTTTGCTTCAGCTTCAATGGTTCTTCCTCGTTGAAAAATACCTCTAACAAAGTAAGATCAACACTTAAATACTAGATTTACAAGATGATGAATGATTTCGGTTATCATAGTAATATTAACTAATAAATAAAGTGAAATTTAATTACCTGAAAAAATTCTAAAATATCTCGGAACAAGTTCCTTTGGCTATTAAGATCCTTTTTGGCAGAACCCTTGCTACGAGTCTCCACAAAAAAGGTTTCTGTATTGATTTATGGCCTTCCCTTTCAATCCTTGTAAATATATTAATTGGCCAACCTACATTGCTTCTCAATTGATTAGAAAAGAAAGCTATTAGCTATATAGCTAGTGGTAGAAAAGAAAGATTAGAAAAAGAAAGAATTTCACATCTGATGAATATATATATATATATATATATATATATATATATATATATGTTAGGATACTGTTGATGGCTTCAGTAACTTTCTTGTCCACATGAAATAAGCTAAACTTTCCTCGGGGCTTGGAAACAAAGCTACTACTACTACCATTTCACACTTTTATATATCTATCTTAAGCATCAATTAACATACATAGATACATAGCAGAAAATAAGACACATTTCAAGCATATACTTGACTACTTGTCTCTCTCAGTTTGGGTGATTTCAACATAGCTAAGCTGTACTTTCTCAATTGCTTGAAAATTGAGGGCAAAAGCTAATGAAGATGAAATTAAACCATGCTAGAAATCCATTAGTTAAGAAGAGCAAGAAAAGAAAAGCATGCTCCAAGAACCTTACAATACTAATTCACTGCTGCAATCTTGATATATAACTTACAGAAGCAGTGATAGATATATATCATCACTATTAATTTTTAGAGCTAAGTTGGCAAAGGTAGAGGAGGGGGGATATCTACAATTGAAACAATTTATCTAGCAAGATTGTATCAAATGTAGAAATCATGTCTCGATCATGTTAAGCAAACAAATAAATTGGGAATTGATAATAAGGTGTGTAACTGTTGAGTGTTGACTTCACTTGACCATAGATTAGTAACGAGTGTCTCTTGCTTCAAATTCAGACACCTTCATTCAAGACTTTAATTTGCTTAATTTAGTGGACTTTACACTCATCAATCATAACATAGACAACACCTTTAGGAATACTTTTTCTATTCTACATATATTTGGATTTGATTCTAAAATAAATATTTATTTAAAAATTAGCCAATAGATTTTTTTTTCCATTAATAGTTCTTTTAAACAAAGAATGAAAAACAAAAGAAAGAGTTAAATTCTCTTAGTGCCTAAATTGTTCATTCTATTGAATTTTGCATGGACCAGGTTATAGGACTTAAATTTTCTGCAAAAAAGAACTCTTTAAAGTCAGGGTTAAAATCATATATGTATTTAGGAATTAAATTTATGTCTATTTAAGCATATTATTGAAGTCTAAATAGCTATTGGTACCAGCTAATCAAGATTAATGCTTCAACACCATAAGTTCAACTGAAGACTATTTATTAAAAATAATGCATGGCTCAAAATTTGAAGCAAGAGATTGAAGATTGTTGATGAATTTTTTTTCTTGAAATCAATAACTCACAAGATAATACAAGATATTATGAGAACATACCTTGGATCCTTGGAACCTAATTTTTTCGGACTCTTCACAACATTAGCAAGTCTTGTTTTACAGAATTCCGTTTTATCAGGAACTTAAAGACTATAATTCCATTAGTGCCTTCCATCCCATCATTAGTATTTTGAAGGGATCCGATGAAAAGTACCTATGATGACAATGGCTTTTAACTTTAAGCCTTGATCATGAAGAAAGGCAAGTTTGGTGAAAACAGAGCCTAATTTAGCAAAATATTTTGTATCATTCACTGTGAGGATTCATAACCTTATTAACTGAATGCCACGAAAGATATGTATATGAAAAAGATTTAGTTCAGGCTGGCATGCTTTATCAACTCCGCCTATGTTACACTAGCGGTACATAGCCGGTCCCAAACCCGGATAAAGGAGGAGGGTTGTGTTAGGTCTTCGGCAACCAACATAAAATTATAGCCGAACCCCCATGACATGAATCAAAGACATTATTGCGCTAAAGCTAGGTCGTTGCCCGGAAGCAACGTGCCGTATGGCTCGAGTACGGTGTCAAAGCAAGAGTCGCTGCATCGGTGCCCGGATGTAGTGTTAAATGAGCAAGGGTTCTCGCATTTTCGTGAACGGACGAGGGTAAATAAGCTAGTTCACAAAGTAAAAGGTAAAGGTCGAAACGACAGAAGGTTGAGATTTGGGACATGGAACATAGGCACTCTAACAGGAAAGTCCATGGAGGTGGTAGACACCATGACAAGGAGGAAGATTAACATTATGTGCCTACAAGAAACGAAATGGGTTGGTGCAAAGGCTAGGGAGTTGGATACTTCTGGTTTCAAACTTTGGTATACAGGAAAAGTGAAGAATAGGAATGGGGTTGGAATAATTGTGGATAAGCAGTGGAAGAAGGACGTAGTGGATGTCAAGAGGGTGGGAGATCGGATCATCTCTATCAAACTTGTAGTGGAGGGAGGTGCTTTCCATATGATTAGCGCCTATGCACCACAAGTGGGTTCAGACGAACAACACAAGATTAGGTTTTGAGAGGATCTAGAGAGTTTGGTTCAAGGCATACCTTTGGGAGATAAGATTTTCTTAGGAGGAGATTTAAATGGCCATGTTGGGAGAGAAGTGACTAGATATGGGAGTATTCACGGAGGCCATGGTTTCGGGGTGATCAATACCGAGGGTAAAACTACTTTGGACTTTTCCTCAACCTTTGATCTTCTCATCGCAAATACATGTTTTAAAAAGAGAGACGAACATCTTATAACCTATAAGAGTGGCATGACAAGCTCTCAAATCGACTTCTTCTTGTTGAGGAGAGTCGACTGGAAATTTTGCATTAACTGTAAAATTATCCCGGGAGAGAGTTTGACAACACAACATAGGGTGCTCGTCGTGAATTTTCGCGTTGAGCAAAAGTTGAGAAAAAGACATCATACGAAGAACCCAAGGATGAGGTGGTGGCGGATGAAAGGTGAGGAACAAAGAAGCTTCCTAAGACGGGTAGGAGAAGAGGCAAAGTGGGATGGGAATGGAATCGCGGAAGAGATGTGGAGGGAGATGGCAGAAGTTATTAGAAGAACAGCGAAAGAAAGTTTTGGTGAATCTAAAGGAATAGGACCAAGAGACAAGGAGTCCTGGTGGTGGAATGCGAGTATACAAGAAAAGATAAAGATAAAAAGGGAATGCTTTAAAGAGTGGTCTTTATGCCGCAATGCAAAAAACTGGAAAAAATATAAGGCGGCTAAGAAAGAGACAAAAGTGGCTGTAAGTGAAGCAAGAACAAGAGCATATGAGGGTCTCTACCAGTCTTTGGGCATGAAAGAAGGAGAAAAAGGTATATATAGAATCGCAAAGAGCTGGGAAAGAAGAACGAGAGATTTGGATCAGGTTAAGTGCATAAAGGATAAGGATGGAGAGGTGTTGGCTCAAGAGGAGAAGATTAATGAAAGGTGGAAGAGCTACTTCTACGAGTTATTTAATGAGGGACAGAAGACTCTTCTGAGCGTTGGTCGATTATGTACAAGGGAAGAAGATCAAAACTTTGACTACTATCGAAGGATTCGAGACTTCGAGGTAAAAGAAGCTCTAAAGCAGATAAAAATTGGCAGGGCAGTAGGACCTGATAATATCCCGATTGAGGTTTGGAAGGGTCTTGGAGAAAAAGGCATCAACTGGTTAACCAAGCTTTTTAATGAGATTTTAAGGTCAAAGAAGATGCCTGATGAGTGGAGAAAGAGCACCTTGGTACCTATCTACAAGAATAAGGGGGATATACAAAGTTGCGGAAACTATAGAGGGATTAAGCTTATGAGTCATACTATGAAGTTATGGGAAAGGGTGATAGAACGGAGGTTGAGAAAAGAGACACAAGTAACAGAGAACCAATTTGGATTTATGCCAGGCAGATCTACCACTGAAGTGATATACCTATTAAGAAGGATAATGGAGATGTATCGTAGTAATAAAAGGGATCTACATATGGTGTTTATTGTTTTGAAAAAAGCGTATGATAGGGTACCAAGGGAGGTCTTATGGAAGGTTTTAGAAAAGAGGAGAGTAAGGATCGCATATATTCGGGCAATTAAAGACATGTATGATGGGGCCACAACTAGTGTGAAGACTCAAGGTGGTGTGACAGAGGAATTCCCTATTGGTATAGGATTACACCAGGGATCATCCTTAAGTCTATACCTTTTCACATTAGTCTTGGAAGTACTCACAGAGCACATCTAAGAGCCTGTGCCATGGTGCATGCTTTTTGCCGATGATATCATCCTTATGGGAGAGTCAAGAGAAGACCTAAATAAGAAGTTGGAGTTATAGAGAGAAGCTTTAGAAGTGTATGGTCTGCGCATAAGCCGTAGCAAGACGGAATATATGGAATGTAAGTTCAGTCTGAGAAGGAAAAACCCCAATATAGAGGTGAAGATTGGAGAAAACATCCTACGAAAAGTTAAAAGTTTTAAGTATCTTGGGTGCATCCTACAGGATAATGGAGAAATTGAACAGGATGTAAATCATAGGATCCAAGCAGGTTGGTCAAAATGGCTGAGTGCATCTGGTTTTATATGCGACAAAAAAGTGTCTTTAAAACTTAAAGGTAAATTCTATCGCACCGCTATAAGACCGGCTATGCTGTATGGTACGGAGTGTTGGGCGGCTAAAGGGGAGTACGAACATAAGCTGAGTGTGGCAGAGATGAAGATGTTGAGATGGATGAGTGGTCATACGCGATTGGATAAAATAAGGAATGAAGATATAAGGGCTGGAGTAGCACCCATTGTGGAAAAGATGGTTGAATCGCGTCTCAGGTGGTTTGGACATGTGAGAAGAAGACCGATAGAACATCCAGTCAGGAGGGTGGATGAGATGGAAGATGGACAAAGGGCGAAAGGCAGAGGAAGACCTAAGAAGACCATCCATGAGGTGGTCAAACGAGATCTACATGTAAACGGTCTCTCTGTAGACATGATACATGATAGAGCACAATGGCGTCGTTTGATTCATGTAGCCGACCCCACTTAGTGGGACAAGGCTTTGTTGTTGTTGTTGTTGTTGTTGGCATGCTTTATCAGCGTTCAGCATAATTACACACAAATGGGCCAATATTGAATACATGCAGAACAAGGATACAAAACAACATGTGCATAACCCTACAATAAAATATAAAACCATCAATAAAGTACCTGTTTATGTTGTTCAGCTTGCAACCTATCAACTGTGCTTAGAAACCCGTCAACTGCAAACTCAGCTCACTCATTTCCAACTTCAGCTATCACCATCACGTACATAATTCAAGAAGAACATCAACCAGTTCATGATGCCATCAAGGCATAGAAACATCAAAGGAATCAAGAGAAGAAATAACAAATAGAGCATTCAAAGAAATCTGGTTGAAGCATTTCATCGAACATATTGAGTGCAGGTAAAATTAAAATGATATAAGAGAATTCAAAGAAACAATCACAAGTATGAACATAAGGATATAATCATAACAGTAAATTACAACAACAACAAAGAAATTTCAAGGAAAAATATAGTAGAAGAACAATTAAATACTCACTATCAATGTTCAGTGGGGTTGGAAGAGAAGAAAAAATTTGCCAAATGGGGAATTAGGGTACAGTTCGCACACATAACAGAAGGGAAGAGAAAGGATGACGCGGGAGACGACGAACAGTGAAAGGTGAGCGCAAACCGCAACAGTGAATAGCGAACGCGAACTGCGACGCAGCGACGGTGAACAGCAAACACACTGCGACGGTAAACGGCAAATGCGAACTGCGACGGTGAAGGTAATGGTGTTACTTTCTCTGTTTCTCGTCTCTTCTCATCTCATCTCATCTCAAATGGTAGCAAATAAGGTTTTGCAAGAAATGAAAAGTGAAAGGTAAACTGAAGAGAGATATAAATCTCATTACTGACGGTTAAAAAAATTATATTATAAGTGTCACAATGTTAAGTAATGGAGACCTTTAGAATTAGGGTCACAAATTTAGCGTAGCTATATGGCTAATTTGGTGTAGTGGTGGATTCTCATAATTGAAATTAAATCTTTTTTTTAAATTAAAATTTTTTTATTAATTTTATAATCAAAATGTGCCACATGTCATATTTTCATTGCAACTGAAATTAAATTTTTTTTTCTAAAATTAAAGAGTTCTCCCTGCCTCCCTCTTTTTTTTTCTATTTCTCTCATTCTTTCAACTATTCTATCTATTTTATATATTATTACCAATGACTAATTACTAATTTGACAATCAAAATGTACAACATGATATTCTTTAATTGAATTAAAATTAAAATTGAAATATTTAAAATAAATTAAAATATACCTATATTATATATCATATATTACTATCTAATTTAATAATCAAATGTGTTACATGACACTCTCTTATTAAAATTGAGAAAAAATATTTTTTTTTTCAAAATTAATAAACTTCCTTCCTAAATTCTCTCGTCTACCTCTCTCCATTTTTCTATTTTTCTCTACTATTTTTACTCTATATATAATTTATATTTTATGTTACTAATTTGACAAATCAAAATATGTCATCTGATATTTTTTACAATTAAAATAAAAATTTTTCTTCCAAAATTAACAAACTCTCACTCTCACTCTCATTCTTCATCTTTATCTTTCTCTCCCTTTTATTTCATTCTCTATTTTTTGTATCTTTCTCTTTAATAGAAAACAAAATTAGCAAAATAATATAATTTAATAAAAAATATTATTATTATTTTTATTATATACATAGTTTTTTAGTTTTTTAAATTTTTACCGCTTATCTTTTTAATCTATATTTTCATTTCTCTTCTTTCAAATATTTATTACATATAATTTGGAGAGAATATTAATGTTATAATTAAAAGTTAGAATCAATATTTAATTGTTTTAAAAAAATTAATTTTGAGTTAATTTATAACTATCAATATAATTTTTTATGCTAATATCTAATTATAATTTTATATATATAAAGAGAAAAAATATTATTTTTAAATAGAAAGTATAAAAATTAATTATTTCTATTTATGCAATAGACTTAACAGTTAACACCTAATTAAATATAAAAGTATACACGTTAAATTGTTTTAAATTTTAGTTAACGAATGTTAAAATTAATTATTAATAAAAAATTAAACATTTTCATATAAAAATAACAACTAAAAATCTTATTATTTGATTTTTATTTAAAAATACCTTAGTGTTTTTAGGTACAGACTTTTGTCAACCTACGACTTTTTTTTGTAAAAGTAGTTTGATTTTATAAATCTTGTGTTATGCATAATATATATTGTCGGAATAAAGTGGACCATAATTTTAAAAAATTTATATTTCCGTAATATTATTACGGGTAAAAATACTAGTATGAGTATAAATATTATGTATTGAGATATTGAATTAGTATATTTTATATAGAATAATATTATATATTTAAGTTTTTTTGTTAATTAAATCTAATTAAATTGGTATAACATAATAAAAATCAGTTATAGTTAGCATTATTGTAAGTCTTATTGTTTAACTTGGTTATACTTAATTCATAAAAAGACTTAAATGTGTAGCATTATTTTTATTATTTTTATTAATTTTTTATAATTATATTTTTATTATTATATTTTTCTTTTTCTTAAATTTTGTGTATGAAAAAACTACAAAAAAAAATTGTCGAAAATCATTGAATTTATTGACAGATTTATGAAAAAAAATTGTCAATAAATTTATTATCATCAAATTTAGTGGCAGAATATTTAAAACGGTAAAAAGTTCGCTCGTAATAAATTACTATTGAAATTTTTTTGTTTGCTACTAATTATTGGTAGATTTAACAATAACTTTTGACTCTTAATTAACAAATTTCTAGGAGTCATTATTATCAAAAAAATTTCGACAGTAACAATTGATGTCATTAAATTATTTTTTGCGTGTTTATTACCATCGATTTGTTCCACAATAAATCTGAGAATTTTTACAAATAAATAAAATAACTATTTTATTTACGAATATAGGTTATTTTGAGCATTTTTATCGATTTGTGCAGCATGGCATATCTTATTTACAATATAAACGAAATAAGTATGTGCATATCTCATTTACACTGTCAACGAGATAAAAGACACGTCGACAATTACACGTATCACGTTTGTACATGTGACACATGGGGAAGAGTGACCTCCACATATTTTGTTTACCGTGTTAACGAGATATGCACATACTTATTTCGTTTATACTGTAAACTAGATATAATCTAAATTAAAATGTTGTCACTGTAAACGAGTTATAGTACGACAAATTTTCAGCTATAAAAAGATCTATAAATCATTGGTATTCTCGACAAACATCTCAATACTTCTTCTCCTCTGTTTCTTCAATAAATTTAGTTGAAATGTCTAGTGGAAGTAGTTTTTTTTGTTGTAATGTATTTCAACTGTCACATGCGAAATAGTGGAACTGGAGTTATATTTGAGTGTGAGATTTCTATTTCGATGCGCACTTGGAGAGCAGATTCTTTGTCTGAGTTAAGAAGAGTAGTTTTTTTTAAGTTTAATTACGCTGTTGGTCCCTATAATTTTGCGAAATTTTCAATTAGGTCCCTATACTTTTTTCCTTTTAATTGGGTCCCTACATTAAAATATTTTTTCAATTAGATCCCTCTTAGTAGTAATTGGCTTAATTATATAGGAACCCAACTAAAAAAAAAAATTGGTGCAGGGACCAAAAAAAAAGGAAAAAAAAGTGTAGGGACTCAATTGAAAAAAAATTAGTGCAGGGACCTAATTAAAAATAAAAAAAGTATAAGGACCTAATTGAAAATTTCGCGAAACTATAGGAACCAACAGAGTAATTAAACCTTTTTTTTATGCACACTATTGTTTCACAAATATGAATAAAAGTAGAAATTGAGACAAAAATAAAGTAGAATATATGTATACAAAAATCAACTACTAAATTAAGCAATATCTATGTGTATTTTTATATTAATTATATCATGTGTACAAAAAAAAAAAATACCAATCAGTCATCGCGTATAAAAATAATATCTCAAAATATTTTTATTATACTATTGTATATAAATGAGTTTGCTTATTCTACTAGGATAGATTTGGTTATTCTGGTGACTAATTATTTAATTAAAAAAATATGTGAATCAATATGTATATTGTATATAAATATATAGTGACTGAATCGATTTAGTAGTTAATTTTTTATTATACAGATAACATTGTTGTAATTTTAATATTTGGAGACAACACAGTTAAAAAACTAAATTTTCTTTTTCTATTATTTAAACAGAGTCATTACTTAGTAGGGATATCTCAAAGAGAGATTTCAACCGCTGCATAAGAAATTGAAATTGTTGCCAATAATTACTTGCATGTGTACTACTATCTTGGCAGCTAACAATGGTTATTCATGAAACACCTATGTCTTTATCCAGCAGCACCTTTAATTGCAAAAGAAGCCTTAAAGGACATGAAACTTGGCAACATCAATCACTAAACCACATCCGGCAGATAGCAGCGGTTATGTATAGGATTAGTAGCGGTTGCCAAATAAATAGCAGCGGTTGATAAATCCGCTAAAAGATAGTGTGCGGCTAAACCCTTAGCAGCGGTTATTAGGAACCGCTGGTACAACCGCTGCTAAATGGTATTTTGCAGTGGAATTATTTTGTAGCAGTTTCATCCGCTACTAAATCGTGAAAATATGATTTAAGGGAGATTGCAGCGGTTGTCAACCGCTGCAAAATGCCATACGTTTACTAATCTGTTAGAAATATAGCAGCGGATTTAAAACCGCTACCAAATGTCGAGTAACACTTTTTTTAAAAAAAAACCAGAATTTATAATAAAATATAACAACTCTTTTATTCTTTATATGTTCATCCACTCAATTGCATTAATTTATTAAAATAACCAACAGCCAATCCAAAAACAACACACGAAACAAAACATAAATAATTTTGCAAAGGTGAATCATTATAATGATAATTTGCATCTAGTGCATCCATTACTGTAAACTACAAATAAAGTTAACAAAATAAAAAACTACAAATAAATATCTCAAAAGTCATTATGAAAGTAAATAATAAAAGAGTATTTTGATTCCTACACTGATAAGTCAAATTATTAGTGCCCACACATCATCTTGCATGGGATGAGGTTGGTGCACTTCTCAAAGAATCCAAATTCACAGCTATTTCAGGTGGCAAATTACCTCCTTGCTGCTGGATTACGTATGTCAACAAATTTTTCATTGTCTTTATTTTTGCCTTTCCTTCAGCTGCCTCTTGTCTCCATTCTTTGTCTCTTTGTCTTTTCCTCTGCTGCTGCTGCCTTGAGTTCTGCTGCCTCCGCCTTGAGTTTCACAATCTCCATCTGATACTCCTCAATCTGTACACCGTAGTCTGACTGCTCTGAAATATTACGAAAACACCGACTCAGACATGTACCAATATCGAGTCCATGAACTCTTCCTGGGTGCTTCTTTCCAAGCACTTGTGCAAGGGAATCATTCTGTGAAAATTTCTTGCTAGAGGGGTCTTGGCTCTCAATAAGTTCAATTGCTTCCTGAAAACATGTGAGGTCCGGATTTACACTAATCTAAATTCAATGATAGTAATTGCAAAGGAACATTTGAAAAAGTAATGAACATGATTTACCCCAACCAAACGCGCTTCTTCATTCATATACTTTCCATTCTTTTTTTATGACTCATGATCCATCCCTCTCCTCTAACAATCATCAACACACATTTGTATTAAAGACAACACTGTATTACCAGAAACATGTCAATATTCTTAAATCGTAGTTAAATTAATTACTTCTTCGTGTCTCTTTCTTGCCATCGTTTTAGAACCTCCGGTATGTGTGTATTGTTGCTTTGAACGATTAACGGTATTTTTTCTACACTTCTTCTGCACACAAAACGAAGAAAAATAAATGTTATCGGGATAAATTACTACACTGTTAATGATTTTATAAATCAGCCTTGAGCGTACAACTTCAGGAAACAAAAAAAATGATAAGGTGATGAACTTTTGAGTAGTAGTTTTTCCACTATCACAATAAATTCAGCATATTTAGTAGTAATTCATTACCATTTAAAATTGCATACAATGAAATTTCAACTACATATTTCTTACCTTCGTGTCATCGTCCAACCGATATTGAAGAAACTTTTTCCAGTGATTTGCCTCTATTCCTGCTGGCTTACGCTTGATATTTTCCTCAAAAGTTAGTTCTTCGTCATAAACCTTATGGAACAAATGTTTTCTTGAATTCCTCCAGCAGCTTCCTATTCTTTGTACAATTTCCCTTTTATCCACCCTCTTTTATCGTCCTCATAGTGGAAGACTCGCTACAAGTAGTTCAGATCAAAAGACAACATATAATAATTAACCACCTCAAACAGACTTATGTATTATCAAAAAACATACTTTATGACATCAACAATTCTCGACAACAAAATTCACAGAAGTCAACTACAAGAAACTCAACATTCATTATCCTTCTCTAATTTACCAGACTAAAACAAATAAAATAGAAAACCAAAGAAATCCACCTACTAAAGGAGAGTTGCATCACAAAAAAAAAAACAGCATCCCCATAAAAAGGAAACAATGAAATAATCTCTCAAGAAAAAATTAAAACCACATAAACATTCAAAATTTCAAACTTTGGACGGTAACATAATCAACTTGTGCAAATGTGTTCCAAATTTATTTTCCTCAGACATTTTCATCTAACCGAAAATCATAAATAATATCTAGTCACTCTCTAATTAATAGCAATAGGAGCAGCTTTAACATTCTCATGAGGTTTATAAGTTTTATCATTATTATTGTTATTATTATTACTACAATTATTAGTTACATTGCTATACACGAAGGATCAGATTAATTGGGGATTAAGCTGTATAATTATATACTGCAATTTAAACTATACAAAAAATTCCTTACAAATTTATCGAATATTCTATAAAAATCCGTATGGTCGATATCATGTGTGTGCATCTTAATCTTTTCTTCTATTGTTCATTTAATATGTAAAAAAACAGTAATTTACACCGAGCATTGGTAGCACCTTACTTTATCAAACAAAAGAGTAAACATTACCTTAACCTGGTCATACGCATGCTCCTTGGAAGCCTTGCTCATTGTCTTCCAACTCTTTTGGTAATTGTTGAAAATCAGACCCCAATGTCCCCAAGAACTCGTTCAATAAGCCCGCTGCCTGACCAACTTGTTGCAACTCTCTGTTATGGTGTAGAACGATTTTCTTTCCAGGAGGAAGTGCTAATGCCTTCTTAACAGTCAGCTCCATAGAAGAGATCACACCATTTTCTAACAGTAATGAACAAACTTCAAATGTTAGTTTACTAAGAGAATATAATGCACAGAGAAGAATCATTACATTTACTAAGAAGCAAGCATCAGAAGAATACCTATGACATCAACAACTGAATAATCAGTGTCCTTTTTTTTGCTGTTGGCATTGCCTTGACGTTCAACTTCATGTGCGGCAAACATGTTGTCTAGATGGTCATCAAATGACTTGATCTCATCCGCCTTCGGGTCATAGTCTGCATCTTCTGAATGGTCATCTACACCTTCATGTGAATCCGGTGGATGCTTTCTATTTGTCGCAGGAGCTCGAGCGTCCCCAATGTCACCTGATGAAGCCAGCCGTGTTTCATTGCGAGGTGGTCAAAAGGGTACAGCGTTAACACAGGATTGTCGAGCACTGTTGCCGGAACGTGGAGGTGGAGGGGCTCTTGCACGTCACTGTGCACTTGAAGTATTTTCTCCCGTATCATGTGTTCCATCCGTTTACTAAAAACAAAGTAGTTAGAACATCAATTTATTTTATTCGATTTTCCCACAAATTAACTTGAAGAAGTGTATACACTAAAAGGCAAATGAACATTTTAAATAACTGGTGCATTAAATAACTCACCGGATTAGCGTGGATTTGACTATTAGGGCCAGCTACAATTCTGGCTGCATTACTAACGGTGTACCGAGGTTTCCTTGGTATTTGATTATTCCTTTCCACAACACAAGGTCATTAGAGAACCAGCAATAAAACGACAATGGAAAACCAAATAGTGCACAATGACTATACCAATTATATCAATCAAGTTTCAAACAACATTTAAGACATTATATAGCAATTTTGTTGCTGAATAATAATAAATAAATGAAACTAAATAATCATGAAAAGTTTGTTATCAACTTTCAAAGGTGCTAATAAAGGAGACAAACTCTGTGGTGTTAAAGATGATATGGCAACAACTTTTCATCCCCAACAAACATTTGTCTAAGTAAAATGAGAAATTAATGTAACCTTAGCAAATCGAGCATTAGAGAAGTTGTTAAATAGAAACATTTGAGATGTAAATATCTATCGTATTAAATTTTCCCTAAACCAGTCATGCCCAGTGTTGAGGCCGTAAACCAAAGATTGGGGGTAAGACTCATTAAAAATTGATACTTATTCAACCTTTCTATAGCAACAACTTTTTCAGGTATCTCTAATTAATTTTGTAAATGTTGCAAACGTCTAAATGGTACGTAACAGGTCTATCTTTCATGTAAAGAAGCAGATCATCAATAACCAAAGGGAGAAAAATTCAGTACCATAACATTTGGTTAAGGGTCGCCATGGTTTGGATGAATGAATAACAATAACAAAATCATATCTTATTCCTAAAGGTAAAAACACAATCACAATCAACGCAGAATAATGGTTGGAGAAAGAACTAAGTTTCAAAATCAGTTAATCAAAATGCAGCTCAACCTCAAGAATCCCTACAGCAATATGTCAACAATATATCAGAATAAGCGAACAAACTGCAATTCAAACTCAAGAATAGCATGATAGTATGATGAACATAATTCTAAACAGCAATGAAGAAGGCACAATCCACTTGAATCGGTAAGCATATGGCAGCAAAATCAAACACGATATAGTGGATAAATAGGATCACACAATCTCAATAATTACAGCAACAACCATAAGTCCATTTTCAATATATAGGTCCAAAATTTGAACTTCTCATGTAACCTATTCAGTAGAGATAGAAAAGTATTGGTCCATTTATAATAAGATTTTTTTTTGGTCTCATTTATTCAGAGTTCAAACAATACAATATAAAATTGAACATGGGTTCGAATTCTGGATTAGACTAAAGGAGAGGGTGTATGTTCTATAAGACCAAAAAAATAGAGAGAGACAAATAGATAAAAGACATTAATAGATAAAAATAAATAAATAAATAAATCGGGAAGGAGAATTTGGGCCACAAAAGTGTTTGCCTCAGGTTAATTCGAAGATGAATGAAGAACTTTGAGAAGTTGGGCCCAAGTGTGTTCGCTCCAAAATCAAATAATTAACCAAATTAATCAAATTTAGTAAAATTAAACAGGAAACTGGACCAGAATCTGGAAGAATAGAACTAGAACAGGGCAAAAAGAAAGGGGACAGGGGTGCTGCAGCGGCAGTGGATGGAGGACGCTGATACAGGCGGCAGGCGCCGGTGTGCTGGAACTGTGTCGGAACTCTGTGGAAAGAAGAGAATCTAGGGCTCCTGCTTGTAGTGTTTTTGCTATAACTGCTTGTTCTGCTTGTGCTGGAACTCTGTGAAAAGAAGATAAAAATTTTTGAAGGAACAATTTGGAGAATAAAACTAATAACAACGTGACCCAGTGCTTATCTTTGTTGGTTGGAACTATGTTGCAGTAACAACCAAAAAACATTATGAAAAAGAGCTAATGCAAAAGACAAAAATCTGTTACATAGGAGAAATCATCATCAAACTAATCATGAATTGCAGAAAGATATAAACAATATATATAATTACATGAGAGTGAAAAAGGAACAATGATGAAAAATTTATTCACCTTAAGTGACTGGGCAGAAATTATAGAACCAAAAATCAAGGTTTCAGAATCACTTCAACACGTACAGGTTAAATTTAAGAGCCTTCTTCTCAATGATTAAAAGGACATGATTATTGTGCAGAGGAATAAGCTCAGTATTCGTGCAAAATCTATCTGAAATAAGAATTATAAAGTAGTTCGGGGTGAAGGAGGCGCAGAGTAGGTTATGAAGGGCGGAGACACTGACTGCTAAAATATTTGGTGGTTTTTGAAATCCCAACAGCTTCAACTCAATCAGATTTTCCGGCTTTTACTTAACTATCTTATTTGATTTCAAATTTTGCTAAAACATTGGGTGGTTTTTTGAAATCCTAACAACTTTATCTCAATCAGAATTTTTGGCTTTTACTATTAGTGATTTTCCGGGGTTGGGAGATTTATCTGGATGGAACACGTACAGTGGGTTAGCATGTCCGAACTGTAATGTGGATGCTAAGCTTCAGCGACTAACATTCAGTAAAAAATGGTGTTATATGGGACATTGCCACTTCTTGACTCAGAGCCATAAATATAGACTAGACTATAGTCAATTTGACGAACAAGCTGAAAGCAGGGATCCACCGAAGAAGTATTCTGGAACAGATCTCTTAAGGCAGCAGTGTAACATGCAAGTCTCGTTTGGGAAGAACTCAACTCTGACAGCCAAAAGAAGACGCAGTGGTGAAGATGCAGATCAAGATTACTCGTATTGAAAAAAGATGAGTGTGTTCTTTGATCTCCCATACTGGAAGGATCACATGTTGCGTCATAACCTTGACGTGATGCACATAGAGAAAAACATTTGTGACAATGTGGTCTTCACTATCTTAAACGATAGCGTCAAATCAAAAGATAATCTTAAAGCTCGCAAAGATTTACAAAGCATGGGCATAAGGCCTGAATTATGGCCGGACGAAGGTGGTAAATATCCTTCAGCAATCTTCACAATGTCGAATCCACAAAAGGATGTATTCCTGAAGACCCTATAGAACGTGGTCTTTCCAGATGGTTACTCGAGCAATATTGCTCGTTGTGTTGACATCCAGCAGCGCAAGTTGTATGGGTTGAAGAGTCACGATTGCCACATTCTAATGGAACAATTACTTCCAATTTCGGTGAAGAATGCATTGCCAAGTCCGGTATCGACTGTGATTGCGAATCTGTCTTGATTTTTTCGAGAGCTCTGTGGAAAGGCTGTAAATCCTATGCAGCTTGGTGCCCTTCAAAATCATGTTGTGCAAACTCTGTGTGAGATGGAAATGATTTTTCCTCCATCCTTCTTCACTGTCATGGTTCACCTTACGGTGCATCTCATTGATGAACTAAAACTTGGTGGCCCGGTACATTATCGGTGGATGTATCCAATAGAAAGGTCAGCTTGCTACTGAACGCATTTAAGACCTTTTTTTTCAATTTCGTTACGTATTTACTAAGCGTTATGTCGTATTTATGTAAAAAGTACTTAGGATGATTGAAGCAATACGTGCGTAACATGGCACAAGCAGAAGGCTCAATTACGGAGGACTATTTATCCGAGGAGATTTTAACATCTGCTCCAGATATTTGGATAATATTGAGACTAGAATCAACCGACCAGCGCGAGTTGACGATCAACCTATGGATATTACAAACAATACAGGAAATACTATGTTTCCAAAAATTGGAAAAGCTTCAGGGGCTGTTTCACATTTTATACTGACCCCAATGGAAAGAGATCAGGCATACCGTCATGTGCTAGTCAATTGCGAGGCCGTCACTCCATTTATTGAGTAAGTATGCACATGTAATCATTAAGCACGAATATAACCCATTTCAAACACTCAGCCGTTGGTCTAATTTCTTGTTATGTCATAAAGTACACTTAGGGCAGAAACCAAGTGAAAATTACGGGATCAAACAAGGTCGCAATCTAAGATAGACCGTGTTGTGCATGCAGAATTTCCTCGCCGATTCAAGCGTGAGGTTCGTAGAAATTTAATCTGACCAACTTATTTGTGCCCTAGTATTATAAATTATGAATTCTAATGTTTTATACGAACAAACTATAATTTATGCTGCTAGGTTCGAATGGACAGTACTGTACATTCGAAAGAAATGAAGTTGCTGGCATGTGGTCCCATGCTTCAGGCAAGACGTTTTGGGGCGTACAATGTCAATGGGTACAAGTTTAGAACTATCACAAAGAAAGACGGGCTGAAAACACAAAATAGTGGAGTTTATGTCTCATCCAATACAAGAAGTTATGCCAGCATGCATGACAATAGAGTGGCTGTTGGTAGTGTTCCATATTATGGAAAAATTGTGGACATAATCGAACTGAACTACAGCTGCCATTTCACAGTGGTTTTGTTCAGATGTATTTGGGCTGATACAACTACGGGCAGAGGAATCAAACAAGACCATCTGGGCCTTACCATTGTTAATTTCACTCGTCCAATTCACACTGGTGACCGAGAAGAGGATGAACCGTACATATTGGCATCAGAAGCCAATCTCGTGTACTATGTACGTGATGAAGTAGATCCAGAATGGAGTGTAGTGGTTCATGTGAAACCACGAGACTTGTATGACATGGGAGGAGAGAATGAAGAAGTTGAAGCTACTTTTTCTCCACAGCCCGGGTTGAACATGTCAGCAGCAGGTGACATAAGTGATTTACAGTTGACAAGGGATGATGATATAGAAGACCCAACAGAAGATGTTTCTGATAACATCAATCATGTGGCATAGTAAAAATATAGCAAAACATGTACATCATTCATAGAATATCTGTGTGTGTCTAATAATTTTAATAATGTTTATGATGTATGTAGTTTGCTGGTAACATTAGTATCTCTGTTTTCGGGTTTGAATTAAGTTTTCATTTCAAGTTGATTTTCATGAATACACTAGTTCCTTATTTATTCCAACTCATTTTTGCTTTTCAAAGTTAGTTGTCAAGGCTTTGTTGTTCTCATCATCATTGTTATTGTTCTTAACATCCAATAAAGAAAATTATGACATCGAGTAAATTATCTTGAATTACAGTATTGTTATCATTGACAAATATAGGTAATATAAAATGGTGTTGTAACAGGAGAAATGAAAATGGAAGATTTCTCATCATGCTGTGCAGGCACTATATTTGCTAACGAAATGGATATGGCCTCTCCATTCTCTTCATTGGAACATGTAATTACGGTTGCCAGAGACATATGGTCACGTAAGTTGAATGTTAGGTCTTGGTTGGAGGCTATATCAGGATGATCTTGTTTTAATGAATACTTAGAAACGGCGAACGAAGCTACTGTGCAGGTCTGTTCATTAACCGTACCCTTAAACACTTGAGTTAAACATTATTTGAATGATAAGTATTTTAAGTTGCTATATACTTACAACATTTAACCAGTGATAGTTGTTACGTTCATGCTAAAATTTTTAAGAACTTCATGAATGGGGATCAAGGTACGAGGAAAAATTTGGCTATGTTTTTGTGATATTTGTAGCTGGTAGGACATCTGAAGACATACTTGCTGAATTAAAGGTTAGAAATAAATTTCTAGCACAGAAAGTGAATTACAGAGACACAATATGCTTTACAAAATAGACCATCAACTATACATTTTATTATGGTGCAGATGCGCTTTAATAACTCGCATGGTGTTGAGTTGGAGATTGCTTCAAAAGAGGAATTGAAGTATATAGAACGTGCTATTAGAGAGCTTCTTTCCAAGAAATCTGTTCAAACTACCGACGAAGGAGACAGTAATAATTAATTTTGTATTTGTTAATTTTGAAAGTCCTCTTTCCATAATTCCGTAATTTTTTCCTTACAAACTAGAATGACTTGGAAGTTATCATTATCTTTTAATTAAGGAGATTTATATGTTGTTGGTTGCGTGTTCATATATTCAGTGTCAGCTGAATATTCAGGCGAAATAGTTGCTGACACTCTAGATGGAGTAGACACTGATTCAGAAGACGATTTAGATGCTATCTCCTCCGGTGGAAATGACATCTCCAGGGATGTTGAGCTTAATAAGGTTCCAGAAGAAGACAATGAAACTGTAGACACCCAACATAGAGAAGATGTCGTACATGCTGCAAAAAGGGGTTTCAATCTGAACAAGTTGCCATGGTTTGGAGATGACTTATCATATCCGTTATCACGTCACTGCAGCGCTTTTTTGACAGAGTATTTCTGGCAGGTCAATACGATATTGATGAGAAATTTTGACTCAAAACTTGTTTGTCTACTTTAGTAATTCTGATTTTTATGCTCCATTGAACTATGTTCTGATTATATGAATTCGGACGTTCACTTGATTTTTATGTTACCAGTTATGGTTAAATACAAACTCAAAATGGCTGATACAACAAGAAAAAACCTGATTCGTAAATTCGTTTTTAGTTATTCATGTATAAATTTATTTTTAAATAACTGAATTATTTTTTATGTAACACAAAATTGAAAATTTATTTAATGCATTAATTAAGTTGCAGTATTTGAAACATGTGTTTTCATTAAAAAAAAAAGCGAGGACTAGAATAGTTATAAGAAGGCAATAATGTTTATACAAAAAAAATTTAAGTTAAAAATAATATTGTAGCGGTTGGAAAAAAACCACTGTAAAACGAGTATCAATGTATTCAACAACTGGACATTTAGCAGGGGTTACAGAAAAACCGCTGCAATATGAGATTATTTAACAGCGTCCTCTGAAACCGTCACAAGAACCGCTGTAAAACAAGTACATTTTGCAGCCGTTACCGAAAAACCACTGCAAGATAAGCTCATTTGGTAACGTCTCCTTAAACCGCCACAATTTAGCAGCGGTTGAATAAAACTGCTACTAAATAACCGCCGCTATCTGCCAATTTTCTTGTAGTGAATGTCCCAAAAGGTGTTGTAATTTGGACTATGGCATTGACCTCACATAGAGATCCATAAATATGGGGATCTGATGCCAATTCAAGCCAGAAAGGTTTGTCAATGGAGTCAGTGGTGCATCTAAATTGTCACACATGTACATGCCATTTGGATTTGGAGTTAGAGCGTGTCTTGGAAGAGATTTGACTATGACTGAAATGAAGACGATGTTAAGTCTTATTTTGTGTAACTTCTCTTTCAGCCTTTCTTCTAAGTATAATCATTCACCTGCTCTTAAGTTATTAATGGTGCCCCAACATAGAGTTCATTTGTTGGTTAAAAAGCTCGCAACTACTTCTTAACTAGTTTTGATTCTCGTAGTAGATAAGTTTTCGATTTATATTTTGTATTTTAATATATATTTTATAAAAATAGTTAATAAGGTGACTGATTACAGCATGATTGATGTAAAATTTGTCAATATAATAAAACTATTTTTTTTAAAACAAATAAGTTTAACACAACTAGATTGAGCATAAAAAAAAATAACAAAACGGAAAATAGACAAAAAAAAAAAACAATTCAAATTTTTTAATCATTTTTAATATTACCATCAATAACTACAGAATCTATACTACTCCACTAGTTACATCTCTTGATTCACATGGCGACCGCTTTCGCAATATCTAATATTTTATTTTGAAAAATCTTTTTGATTTTCTTTTAACCAAATATTCTGCACGACAAAAAAAAAATATCACATTTAAAAAAACGTTTAAAGCTAGAACAATAGAGTCGAAGGGTTTTCTTTAAAATAGCTTGATAATCCATAAGTTTCCATTTTGTTTTAAAATAATCATGGCTGTAATTGATTGATCAATAAGAATTGTGAAATCAAGGAAAGCATATATTTTGTGCTTCAAACTACTGCAGGGAATATATTCTTTAACTATGAGATAAAATTTTCTTTCTTTTTATTATCTTATTGATTAATAGTCTGAGACATATTTTTATGTATTAGATCATTACTGGGTTGGATTGGCATTGTTATATTATATATATATATAACATTATTTACTGAAATAATTAATTACATTTTGTGGTCTTTACTCATATGATTCTAATTAAACTGGCTAGATGCAGGCATGAGACACCCATCATTTCTGAAAATTGTCTGATTTTACTTAGAAAAAAATATATCATTTGTATTAAACATTTAAATTATTCTTTTACTTTAGTCCATAACAATAATAAAAAAATTTCGCACCGGTCTATAAATTTAGCTCAACAGAATTAGTTTGGTTCAACCTATATATTAGCTTTTATCTTTATAACCGAATTAATTCTGTTAGGATAAATTTTTTGGCCAATGTAAGACTTTTTATTGTTGTCATAGGTTAAGGTAAAAGAGTAGTTTAATAATTTAAACTAACTTTTTATTTAGATATCAAACACTATGCTTAAAAAATTATGTGGAATATATCATGCTCCTTGACAAACCCCATTTGTAGGGTTTATCTTGCATTAACTTTAAGGGATTTTATCACCTTTCACCCACATTTATTCAATAAAATAGCATGGTTTTGTATATTCTCCTTTAATTGTGCTTAAGAGTGAAAACATGCTTTTTAGGTCTTAAAATAGATAAATATAATTTACCTTGATTCCATTAGATGCCTTGATATGTTTGTTAAGTGATTTCAGATTTAGGAGGCAAAGATTGGATCAAGGGAATGAAGAAAAAAGCATGTAAAGTTGGAGAACTCATGAAGAAATGAAAGAACCGGAAAGCTGTCAAGCCGACCTCTTCGCACTTAATTGACCATAACTTGAGCTACAGAGGTCCAAATGATGCGGTTCCAGTTGGGTTGGAAAGCTAACATCCGGGGCTTCGAAATGATATAAATTTTGCCATATGTTGCTTCGCGTTCAGGGGCGCGCACGCGCACTTTGCGCGCGCGCGCCGATTCTGTCCATGGCCACTTTAATGAAATCGTCCCCAGCGGTTTTAGGAGCCATGTGGGCCCAATCCAACTCATTTCTGAAGTTATTTAAGTCAAGTATTGAAGGGGAATCAATATACTTTAGGTACTTTTGATCATTAGCTTAGTTTTAGGAGTTAGAGTTAGTTTTAGAGAGAGAAGCTCTCACTTCTCTCTAGGATTAGGAATTAGGGTTAGATTAGGATCTCATAGTTCTAGGTTTAATTCAAGTCTCCTTCTACTTCTACCTTCAAGTGGTGATTGCTACACTTTGGTTCTTCTTTCTATCCCTATCCTCTTGTTGTAATTTCTCTTATTTTGTTTCTAGGTTTTGTAATTGGGATATTCTTGTTCTTTTGTTTTCTTTTAATAATGCAATTTGAGATAATTCATGTGATTGTGATGTTGTTGATTGTTGTTTTGTTAATTCTTTGTAATTGTTGGTTGTTGATTCCTTTTATTCTTACAAATAAAAATGCTTTCTTTCATTACCCTCCAAGTGTTTGATGAAATGCTTGAGAGGATGTTAGAGTAGGATTTTATGTTCTTGACTTGAGAAGGTAACTTAGGATTTCTTGAGTCACTAGTGTCCAATTGATTGCTAGTTGATAGCCATTAACTCTAGCCTTCATTAATCCAATTAGTGGAAAGCTAGGACTTATGGACTAGGATTGATATAACTCACTTGACTTTCCTTTGTTAATTGATTTAAGGATGACTAAGTGGGATTAATCCTTGCAACTACCATACTTGTGGCTAGTGATAATGATGAAGACCCTTGACAACCAAATCTTGCCAAGACCATTTTGTTAATAAAGTTTTCTTACCATTTACCATTCATGTTTCTCATCTAAAACCCCAAATATAACTCACAACCAATAACAAAACACTTTATTGTAAATCCTAGGGAGAACGACCCGAGGTTTAAATACTTCGGTTTATAGATTTTAGGGGTTTGTACTTGTGACAAACAAATTTTTGTATGAAAGGATTATTGTTGGTTTAGAGACTATACTTCAACGAGATTTCATTTGTGAAATTCTAAACCGTCAAAAATCCAATCGTCACTCCTCATATTATACTCTTTTCTTTCCACTTGGTTTCTGATTTCTCAAACATTTCTATAAAGCATTCATAATAATCTATGCCGTGTGCCTTATATATAAAAGTAAAAGTATGCCATAAACAAATGAAAAGGGGATGTAATATTTCCTTGGTAAGTAAAAAAGTACATAAAAAAGTGACAATAAGTTCAAAATGATACAATCCAAAACAAAAGTTAGAATAAGCTTTTCTTTTTCCCCCCTCCAACTTTGAAAACTGGGGAGAATAACGTTAAAAAAAATGAAATGTGTAAAGTGTAAAGTATAAGGTTTAATTAATAATCACTATGTTTAATTAAGCCTCCTCCAGATCTAGATCGACGCCTAAGCGATTCTTGAGTGTGGTTTTTGCATCTAAAGGTGTTTTGCATTTGCACCTAAGATCATTATACTTGTCAATATCAAAATTGTGCCTCTTATGAAGCTTCCTCTGCCTTGAAAGGAATAGCCTCTTCATGAAGTCTTGGTAAGTAGGGTCCCTTGAGGTGAATAGGAAGTAGGCATAGCCGATGATTAGGCCGGTCGACGTCGTGAAGAATGCGATCGGCTCCATGACGTCCCATGAGAATTCCCAGAATGTTAGCCGGAAGAAGAGGGAGACGGTGGCTATGCCGAATCCTAGGCCGCCCCAGAGGATGCGCCGGACTTGCTTGTGCGCCAAGACATCGAGCTCTTCTTTCTTCTCTTGGAGCCTCTTTAGTTCTTCCCTTCTAGGATCATTCTCAGAAGTTAGTGCTAGTGGAACTGCACTTATAACCAGATCAACCACCTACACACTCATCATGTTAATAATGCTTGTTCTAAAAATATTCATAATCATGAGATTTTTGAAACTTGTATTGGCATCCAAACTTCCCAGCAGTTCAGAATTCCACATGAAACTTAAAATCTGAATCAATAATTGTTAGGACTTGGTTAGTATGGGATGGCTAAAATGCCACACCGACTAGCATGAGATATTTGATGTTGTATTTAAGAAGTGTAGTTTTTTTCATTTAATAATTCAGCACTATAGAAAAAACTATTGAGGTGATTTGTGTATTATGGAGTGACTAAAGTGGAATATGGAATAAACTGAAAAACTAGTGCTAACAACTATGAAGCTTGGCTGTATTTAGGACAGAATTACAAAAAACAAATTGCGGAGACAAATATTTTCAGTATTCAGTTTTAGAAAATATATAAATTTCAGTTTTTGAAATAAAAGAATTGCATTTTTGTCTCGGTTTCATTACCAAACAAAATTCTGTATTTTTATACTTGTATTTTTTATTTTATATATAATTTTTGGCCTAAAGTTAAATTTTCATAAAGAAAAAATCAAACGTCATATATATTATTAATGAAAAATGCTAAAGAATCGTAAGAATTGATTATTTTTGTCATCGATTAACCATCAATATTTAAAAATATAGATTAAAGTGTGTTGTTAAATTACTAAATGAAAGAAATTAAATTTATAATTAATTATAATGTCTAAAAATAATAAATTTTGATGTTATTCTACCTTTTTTCAATATTAATAGTGTGTCAAACAAATGAGTTATAAGAGTGAAGGGTAGATAAATCATTGGACTTTGAAAATCAGGTATTTGGCAACATATAATGGGTAGACGAAACGTGATTTGAAGTTTGAACATACAGTCTAACCGATTAAGTTTTTTAGACAAGGAATTTTAAAAATTGTGAACAAATATATAATCGGTTAAGGTTTTTGGACAAGTAATTTTAAAAATTTTAGTATTCAATTATTGTTACCAAAAAAAAAAGAATTTAAGCATAAAGTAAAACAATCTTATTATAAAGCAACCAAAAAGAAAAAGAAAAAAAAAAAGTGAAAAGGAATAGAAGAAATGACCTTATCAGGGTGCAGATAGACCTTGTTCCTAAAGAGAAGAATAACACCAGCTTCATCAAGAACCTTAGCAAACGCCATAGCCTCTTCTTTATTCCTTACAACTCCCATGCTTTCACATGCTTCAATAAGTTCATTGTACGGAATAACTTCCTTCCCATCACTTCCAAGCTTCAACTTTAGATTCTCCACATTCACTAGCCTCATTAGCTTCTTCGCCTCAGCGTATGATAAACTGTTTGTCCCTTCTATTTTCCCATAAGAAGAAGATGGAGAATTTGAATTATTAATGCCCCCATTGTTAAAAGGAGATGAAACCCAAGTTGATGAACACACACCCCTCTTATTATTCATTCGGTTCAGAAAAACAGATATAGAA
Source organism: Arachis hypogaea (assembly GCF_003086295.3). Classification (NCBI taxonomy): domain Eukaryota; kingdom Viridiplantae; phylum Streptophyta; class Magnoliopsida; order Fabales; family Fabaceae; genus Arachis; species Arachis hypogaea. The sequence continues at coordinate 16,436,151 of NC_092042.1, read as the reverse complement.
CCAACACCAACACCTCTTCCTCCTTCTCCATTATTATTCCTCTTTCTTCCATCATCTGCAAAACCTTTCAAACCGAACAATGGAGTGTGATCAAAAGGTTGATGAGCCTTTCCACCATAACCATGGCTGCTTCCAATATTCAAAGTAGCACATACCCTTTGCCTCAACGATGACCCTACACGCCACCCTCTACTCCACATTTTGATTCAAAACAAGAAACCAGAAACCAAAAGAACTTAACTTTATGTGAGAAAACACAAATATAAACGGAAAAAACCACAACCCAGTATTGGTATCACCGTGAAAATCTCATATAACCGCACCCCAGGCCATATTGAAGCAGAAAGGAAGCAACTTGGGGAAGAAAATTGAAATTGGCAACAATGTGTAATGGGATAGTTTATAATTAGAAAGAGAAGGAAGTGGATTCGATATTACAAATAAAAAAATACAAAATCTTTTTATTTAAGTGTGCATTCATTGTCACTAAGAATTGAAAAAAAAAAAGAGGATAAAATAATAAAAAGGAAATGAGGAAAGTGTGGCAAAGAAAACGGGGAAGAAAAGAAGACCAAAGAAAAATGGGAAAAACCAAAAGCAAAGCATTCGCATTACATTGAGATTAAGAAAGAAGAAGAATAGAGAGAGATGTTGACGAAGCCACTAAGGAAAAAGGACCCACTAAATTCCCGTGTTTATAGCTGAACATTAATTCTTCCTTTCTCTATGTAGTGCCTTGGTAGTTAAACGGTTTTTCACTTCTTTCCTCTTCCTCTTTTTCGATATAATACGTTAGTTTTATCTGATACAGATTATTCAAGTAGAATTCAGTTTGAGTTTTGGACGAAATTTAATGACAAAGTTGGAGGTTAGAAATGTGGAGAATTTTGTTTGAAGAGAAATTATATATGAATTCCATTTTAGAGAAAAACTCAAAATAGTTCTTAATAATTATCTCAAAAGACAATGAGATTTTTGATAAAAAAAATACTAATCCGACTCCTGAGCTTTATTTTTATGCAACAGATTAGCCTTTATGCCAAAAAAAAGTCAATGTTGTTTTTTTCACAGGAATTAATCAATCCTAAAAAAAATATCAAAGATCGGATTGGATTTGTCCTTTTGAAATAATTGTCAAAAGTCGGAGTGGGTATTTACTCTTAATTTTAATAACAATCCAAAAAAAAGAAGAATGTGTCTGGATAGAGTTTGTATTACTAAAAATTAATATAGTTTGATTTAAATTTTGATGAATAATTTTATTGTCGAAAATTAAATTTGACAACTTTTAAGTTATCTTTCTTGTAAATTTTTTACCTCTAATTTATTCTTTTATTTTTATTATATTATATAAAATATAATCAATCAATAAAAATGCAATTCGACGAAAATGGATAAATTCTAGAAAATATAGTGTGAAAATTTTAGAATAATTTGTTTCTAATTTCTGTTTAGGCATCCATACTATATATAATATCTATACTATATATGATAGAAATGTAATAAAAAGGATCAGTGTCTAATTTCTTTCCTAAAATACTCTTCCTTATATATAATTTATAAAAAAATATTTTGTTTTGTTACTTACAATACTTGAACTCAAAACTGCTTATTTAGGTTATGAAAAAATTTAGGTAACCAACATTTTTTTCAACTAATTTTTTAACAAATGAGTTAATTTTATAACAAAAAAATATTTAAAGTCAAATAAAAATAAACATCTAAAATTATTTAAAAAAATATCTAAAATTTAACAAAAAAATATTTAAAATTATTTAAAAAAAATCTGAATTTGTGAGAAGCTCATCAGCTAGAGGCAAGAACAACATATTCGACACGTGAGGGATTTTTCTTGCACTGCAATAGCAGCGTTGTTCTGGCAATGAACAACGACGCTAAGTGAGGAACGAAAAAAAATCAAAATCTAACAAAAGGAAATGTTTGAAACATTAAAAAAAATTATCCACAAATATATCAATTAGATGAAGAACGAAGGATGAAAAAAGAAGAGGAGAAGAACGCGAGGGCGGAGGATCGATTGTAGTGCAAATGAGTAATGACTAATGACAGAAGCAGCCATGCGGAGGAGTGTTGCCGTTGAAAAAAAAAAAAAAAGCTGTGAAATAGGAAAGGAAAGGGTGATAGACTGATAGTAATAGTGAGTTTTGGAGTAATAATTAACATATTCTAATTGGTTACCTAGCATCAATAATAAGATATATGATTAAATTAAGTTAAAAAATTTTGTTCATCTAATTAAATTAAGTTAAAAATAGAAAGTTTTGGCTGTTTATCAAACTTTTCTCGTGGGATAAAAGTAGCATACAAAAATAACAAAAAAAAATTTATAAATATGTATGTCAAAGGATCTAAAAATTAATAACATAAAAATATTAAATATTAAATAATTATTCGTTTATTATAAATATTGATATATTAATAAGTAATAACGTGATTATTAATTTGCCTTTTTATAAAGTAAATATAATAATGATAATAATAATAATAATAATAATAAAATGAGATTAATCAAGATAATCAAGATAATAAATAAATTATCTTCTAATCAATAATAAAAGTGAAACATATTTTTTTTATGAATTATGTACAATAAATGATATTTTAGAAGAAAAATTTATACACCAAATCACTCATATCCTTATTTTATTTTATAGATTATTTATTCAATTATTTAATAAAAGAAAGACCAAAAATTAATTTTGAATAATAATAATAATAATAAAGTTAGTTACTTAGATAGATAAAAATAAAAAATGTGTTATTATTTCAATTAATTTTTAAATATTTTTTAATTAAATTTATGTTTGATAATTAATTATCATAATAAATGTTTAGTATAAGATTCTTCAGTTTACTAGTAAATATTAAGGTTGAGTAGAAAAAAAAAATTTAAAGATATAAACTTCAACTAATTAAATAAAGGGATAAGTATGGTTTTGATCCCTAAAGTTTTCAGCCAAAATCGAAATCGTCCCTCATCTAATTTTCGATATAAAATCGTCCTTAACGTTTTTTTTCGTATTAAAATCGTCATTTTTAATGAAATTTTTTGTTTTATTCCTAAATTACCCCTATTTCTATTTTAATAATAAAAATTATAAAATTAAAAAAAAACGCATATTTGGGAGAGGAGGAAGAAAACGCGTTGGGGGTGGGAGAAGAAAAGAGTATATGAAGGGGGAGGAGAGGGGAGGGGAAGGGAAGGGAAGAGGGGGAGGGGAAAGGGAAGCCGCCGTCCCGCCGCCGCCTTGTCGCCCTCCGGCACCGCACCGCACCACCGCACCACCACCACCACCACCACCTTCTTCTCCTCTCCTCGTCGCCACCTCATGAGGAACCACCGTCTGCCGCTGTCTCTGCCTTCTGCATCTGCTTCTTTGTGCTTTAAATTTCTGAGGAACCACCATCTGCTTCTTTATTGATTTGTTGCTTTCTGTTTCTACTTGTATTAAATTTGTGTTTGAATTTGTTGCTTTTCTCTTTCTGCTTCTCTGTGTGAACGTGGAGGTGGAGGTGGGGGTGGGGGGGTGGGGGTGGGGGGAAGGGAAGACGCGCAAGGTGGGGTTGGGGTGGGGGTGGGGAGAAGGGGAGGGGGAGGGGACGCGGGGTGGGGAGAAGGGGAGGGGGAGGGGGATGGTGGTGGCATTGGTGGTGGTGTTGGTAGTGGTGGTGGTGCTGGTGGTGGTGTTGGTGGTGGTTGTGGCGGTGGTGTTGGTGTTGGTGGTGGTGGTGGTGGAGGAGGTAATTGTGTTGGTAGTGGTGAGGGTATTTTTGTCTAAAAAAATTAAAAAAGGTGATTTTAATACGAAAAAAATCGTTAAGGACGATTCTAAATCGAAAATTAGAAAAGGGACGAATTCGATTCTAGCTGAAAACTTTAAGGACCAAAACTATACTTATCCCTTAAATAAATTTATTAATTAAATAATGCTATAATAATATTTGTTTATTAAGTTAATTTAAATATTTGTTTGTTAAGTTAATTTAATATATACTTTTATCTTATACTTTTAGATATAAATTAGAGTTTATTTTTGATGTATTGATAGTGTAAAATATTTTACATAATAATTATCTAATTACATCTATTCTTTTGGATAATTATTTACGCAATGCAATTAATATAAAAGATAGTTATTTTTTATGATATGGTGTTACATAATTGGACGTATAAAATTATTTTATATTAATTATGTATCAAAATTTAATTTTAAAAATTAAAAAGTATATATATAATAAATATTTTAACACAAAATTTAATAAATATTTTTTAATAATAAAGAAAATATAATTTTTTAATAAAGACACGTATATATTTATATATATACTTTCTTACCATTTTTTAAAATATTATCATGCGCATTTGCTCCCACAAAATAAAGTGTCTCTGCCTAGCATGAATAGTAAGTTATATATCACTTCCCATCTTAACTAATTTGAGTTTTGTTAATTTTATACGCAATAAATAAAAGAGTTAATTAATAAACAAGTTAGTATATATCTCTATTGATACACTAATTTTTTTTTAAGAGATTTTTTTTCTCTTAATAAATTCAAGAGTAATTTTATGTTAAATTATTATTTCACACGTTAATAATAAGTTAAATAAAAAGATGAATTAATAACTTTCAAATTCAATCCACGGATTAATTTAAAATGAACAGGTAATTAGCAGTTTCACGTGGAGAGCAAAATCAATAGCTAGGTAATAAATTTTTTTTTTTGATAATATCAAAATAGGTAAATTAGTTATATGTAGTCTTTCTCAAACAAAGTTGATGATGTAGGTTGGGCTCCAAAAAGTTTATTGCTCCTAAGTCATTACCCCGACATGTGTCTTGTGCCAAAATCAAAGTTTGATTCCAAACAGTATTTAATGCAGTTAAGTTTTTCTTTTTATTTAATTTTGAGTAATCCTCCCAAGGATTGTGCCATGAGACAGAATTATTCTAAAAAAAATTAATTAAGAATTTGACTTTAACTTTTTTTTTTATTATAAGCCAGATACGTTATTAATAAAAATTAACAAAAAAAGTCTTAGATTATTGATCTAACATGTCCGATTAAATGATACATGTCACTTCCTGCATATTTTGATTCATATATAAACTAGACAAAATGATTTTGTTCCTTTTAAAACCAAAACGTCGTTGTTTTAAAAAGGGAAACTACCAAAAATATCTATAAAGTTTACGAACGTTGATAAAAGTACTCATAAATTAAGAAAATTAATGATGTATCTATGAAATGATAAAAGTATTCAAACCTTAATTTTTTATTAATTTTTTAATAAAATTTTTAAACTACTCCTACCATCAACCTTAACTCACTTTTTCAATCTTTCATAACTCAACATGCACCTTTAAAACTCTTGCCATGGAGTCCAAAACTACTCCTACAACAGACAAAATGAACCTTTATAGTGTGAGTTTTGGATAGTAATGCAACAGAAGATTGCACGCCGAGATTAACAAAAGAATCAATCAATACCGATGAAGAATCAGAGAAAGAATCATAAAGGAACAATTTTTAATCGTTTCAGTTGTTTTCTCTTTTTTTTTTTAATTTGGAGACTTTCTTTGTGTGAAGACATGTGGTGAAAAAAATGGGAAAGAACTCACCATACTAAATTTATTTGCTAGGAACCGGTCGAAGTCCTCTACCACCACCACCACCATTGATTTCAGCCTGGTTTATCATAGAAGTAGTTTTAAACTCCATGACAAAGGTTTTAAAGGTGCATGTTAGGTTATGCAAGGTTGGAAAAGTGAGTTGAGATTGAGAGTAGGGGTAGTTTGAGAATTTTATTAAAAAATGAACAAAAAATTAGGGTTTGGATACTTTTGTCATACGAAACCCATCTTCCATGGGTACATCGTTAATTTCCTTAGTTTATGGGTACTTTAGTCAGCGTTCGTAAACTTCATGGGTACTTTTAGTAGTTTTTCCTTTTAAAAAAGACAATTTCATCTTCATAAGAGTTCTCAGAAGCGTGTTACCGTTCTAAAAGAACGACGGTGCAAATTAGTACCAGATTGACCAATCTAGTGTTCTTGGCAGAGTAGAAGGGATCGGAGATCCATCATGAGAGTGAGTATTTTGTGCGATCCGGCGGCAATTGTTGACGTTCTCAACGCCGACCAGCTTCACCTCATGCGCACGACAGAATCCTCCCTCAAATTGCTATACAGAAAGCGAATCAACACCGCGTCAGACTTTCCCGCCATGATCGACAACGCAATTCAGTAGCTACCAATCACAACATGCACGCTCTGTTTGTCATAATTACTGTGTACATTCACTTCGATCTAATTGCGAAAGAAAAACAAAAAAAGGATAGAATTCTATTTTAAGGTTTATCGTTGAAAATTGGAATTTTTTAATTTGAAAGATAGAATGAGAGTCAAATTTGGGAATTAGGTGGACAAAGGAGGAGAAGGCATTGAAGAAGAGGTGGAAGGTTGGAGGCTACCATGCTCTCGGTACAAGCGACGTTTCGCGCCTCTGGAAACTCTTATGGGGACGAAATTGTCCTCCATAAAGCAATGACGTTTTGGTTTCAATAGAAATAATGTCATGTTGTCCAATTTGTATAGGGACCAAAATGTTCAGAAGGTGACACGTAATCATTTAACCGGATATGTCAGATGGTGACACGTAATCATTTAACCGGATACGTCAGATCGTTAACTTTTGCATAAAATTTCTCTGTTGGTCTTTACCAGGTCAAACGGGATTGAAAATGTATTTGACTTATAATAAAAAAAGTTGGAGTCAAATTCCTAATTAATTTATTTTGGGACAAATTTATCTGATAATATAACGTTTGGAGACCTATTTGGGATATTATTCATAATTTTTTATCCCTAATGCTAAAAGGTCACGAGGGGACCCACATATTAAGTTGTGGGGGCATTTGTCCCCATTGAATTATAGAAAAAATAAGAGGTAATGTCCAAAATGGTTCCTAAAATTTCAAACTCGTTTCAGATTAGTCCCTCACTTTTTAAAATGACCAAATAAGTCCTTCATTCTCAGAATCGTGAATCTCCGTTAGTCCAAAAGTTACTAGACGTTTTAACGGCACTAAGATGTACAATTAAGTGACAAGTTGGCACTTAACTGTACGCTGATGTGGACAGACAATGTATTCAACTCAAATTGGTGTTCCAAATTTGATTAAAATGTCCAAATTGATCCAATTTTCACTTATAAAACCCTAACCCCCAAATGTTCATCTTTGTTCTTCGTCTCTACTCCTCTCCTCCTCGATATTGTTCATCTTTGTTCTTCGTCTCCACTATTCTCTTCTTCATTGTTGTTTATCTTGTGAAACTCTGAAAAGTCGCTCTTTTGGGTGAGGCATGATGGGCGGTGGTGATAGAAGTTAAGGAAGTTCAAGTAAGAACAACTCCAATGGGAGAAACTACAGTAACCAAGAAATTCGAACCAGGGGTAAGAATGGTGTATTCTGCAATTGTGGGTTGCGTACGATGATTAAGTACTCAGCGACGCCAAAGAATCCATGAAGTCCTTTTTATGGATGTCCCAACTATAAGGTAAAATTATCTATTTAAAGGAATTGTTAAGTTGATACGGGTTTAAAATGATGATTTGGTGATTGTTTGTTTAATGTTTCTTTTTACATTCTTGTAGTTTGGAGTTCACTGTAATTTCTTTCGTTGGGCTGATGGATATGAAGAATAAGGTGTGGTTTAGGTTGCACAAGAAATTTTTAATGAACTCAATAGGAGAATGGAATCTTTAAAGAGTAGTATTAGCACATTGAAGATGCTGATGTTGCTGCTGTTGTGTATTGTAATAACTATTGGGTTTGGTTTTGGTACTTGATTATTTTGGTTTTTAGTTAAAAAATAGCATAGTGTGAATGTGTCCATGATCATTATGTAATGATTTATGATTATAAATGAATGAAGTTATGTTTCTCTCAACTTTGTATCTCATTAACCTGGATATTAACCTGAATGAAGGATAATATAATAACAAAATAAAGCTAATAAATACACATCTTTAACTAAATCAACTTGTAATATATCATTATAATTATAATAACTATGACAATGGTGTTGTCTTAACAAAAGCACATAATAGTGTTAATTATGCAACAACATAGTGCAAAATACAAAATATAAACTAGGCCAAAAGTTTATAGTTAGGACCATACCACCATGAACAAACACTAACAAAATACAAGTTCATACTTAATCCATCACAATGCAAATTAAAAGCAACAACACCAAATTGTTCTAACTATCATAAAGTAACAACTAAAGTCTTCATGACATCATCAAGCTTTCTTTCTTGGTGCCTTAAATCCAGGTGTTGGAACAAACTTCAATAGAACTTCCATCTTTTCAGATGTTCCTGCACTTGCTCCTTCCATTGTCTCCCTTGAAACCAAATCAGCAACACCAATATTTGACTTTGGAGAACTGGCTGCATCAACAGATGGCCTGGCAATTGAAAGTTTGTTTCGCCTAGTTATCTTTCGCTTGGGCAACTGTCGATCATAATAACAGGATTCAACCACAATACTAATATTTACAACATTGATAGTAGTAATTGATCATAATATTCAATAAAATTGTTCAAATTGTGGCTTGTAAATAATTTTAGTAACATAAATTACCTTAGCAGCACCTTGAACAACAACACCTTAAACAATAATACCTTGAGCAGCAACAGCATCTTCTACAATAGTACCTTATTGGGCACTAGCTTCATCACCAACTTGATTATCAACTTGAGCATTTTGTAGGGTTTCTTCACCAACTTCATCATCAGCTTGTTCTGCAACTGTTGCTGCCTCTTCTGCCTTTAGCTTTTTTATAATTTCACACCCCTTGTAGTGTGACCAACATCGCCACAAGTTCCACAAGTGAACTTGCCATATTGTCTCTTTAATTTTGTGGACTTTCTTTCTTGACTGCCTCCAACGGGGGCCTCATGTGCATCCTTCTTTCTTGTATAAAGCTTTGGTCTCCCACGTGGTTTTGGTCTTGCCGGGGGTAAATAGTGAGAATACTCAGACTTGTCCCACATCTCTTCTCTTCTTACCGGGTTGATATGAAACTCATATGTCTTATTGTAAGTCCTATTGTCAACCATGCATGAACATAGTTCTCAGGCCAACCATTCATACATGCAATAGCCGCGACGGCATGACGACAAGGTAATCCTAAAAGGAAGATAATTAAGTGAATATGTTGTAGTATTTAGAAAAATAAATTCAAAAAAATCTACATGTCTATTACCTGATAACTGTATGACCTACAACTGCATGTGTGATTTCCAAATCAACTACCACATTGTGAGGCTCACCATGAACTTCAAACATGACTTCTGCAGTATCACCAGACCACATAGGTGTTTGGTATCTACTAAAATGAACTTGCTTATTATGAAATTACACTAAACTAAATAAATAACTCTAAACAAATAGGTTTTAGCAAACCATAGATTACATTAAACTAAACTACATAAATACAATAAATAAGTCTAAACAAATATGATTTAGCAAAAAAACATGGAGTACAATAAACTAAATAAATAAAATGACTCCAAACAAATATACTTTAATCAACAAAAGATTACATTAAACTAAACTAAACTACATAAATACAATAAATAAGTCCAAAAAAATATGATTTAGCAAAAGAACATAGAGTACACTAAACTAAACTAAATAAATAAAATGACTCCAAACAAATATGTTTTAAACAACCAAAGATTACATTAAACTAAACTAAATAAATACAATAAATAAGTCCAAAAAATATAATTTAGTAAAAGAATATGGAGTACAATAAACTAAATAAATAAAATGAGTCCAAATAAATATGCTTTACAAACCATAGATTATATTAAACTAAACTAAATAAAATACAATAAATAAATCTAAACAAATATGACTAAATAACATAAAGTACAATTAAATAAATTACCAAGACTCTGTTTATCTGATTCATATCCTCCATCCTTCTCAAAGTTCAAGTCATTAGGGGATTAACTCTTCTTCTTGTACAACTTTTTCTTTGTTCTTGTTTAAAGTACTGGCAGCTTGCTTCTTCCTTTTATTAGATGTTTCTATCTCAAATTCAGTGCTAGATTCTGAAAATTCAAGTGCTAGATGTGACATATAAAGATTATCTTCTGCAGATTTATATGAATCGGATGATTCACCATTAGCCCCAATGATTGGCGTTCGAGGTATCTTCTTGCTAGTAGATCTTGTCACAGATTTTTTAGGTGACTTTATTGAAGTGTTAAATTTAAAGTCACCAAATTTTTTTGTTAGTTTAGTGGTAAACTTTCTCTAAATAATTTATGTAGTTTTTGTGTTTGTTTGTTTTTTTTAGTTGGGAGAGTGGGTGTAATCGAATTTGGTTGAGACAATGGTTTAGTGCTGATGATTTTTTTTTAGGAGCAATGGGATTCATAAGGGCATGCTATAGTGGGTTGTGGTGTGGCCTGTGGTGTGGGCTTCGGTGTGGGCTGTGGTGTGGATTGTGGTATGGACTTGGGTGTGGACTGTAGTGTGGGCTGTGGTATGAGCTTGGGTGTGGGCTGTGGTGTGGGCTGTGGTGTGAGCTGGGGTGTTAGAGTCTCTTGCTCAGTAGGGACATACAATTGGCTTAGAATTATGTTAGTTTTCTTAACACAATTATGTTACTCTAAGTCATTCTTGTCACCTCTACCAACACATCCATCATCATCAAACAATTTCATATAATCTATAAACTTAGGGACAGAGGGACCATGTTCAAAATAGATATGGATGACATTACCATTTTGGCGGTAGAGGCTAACCATATCCCTTAGATCCTCGTCTAGGTTCAACCTCCTCAAACCGTACTCTAAACTATCTTTACGGTCCAAGTACCAGCAAGCATCAGCTTTATCATAGCCCAACTCCTTGTAGTAACCAGTTATGGCAAAAACATCCAGGTAATCTGCATCAACTCTAAGCCATTCATCACTGCGACTTGATGTGTATACAAATCTGCCATCAGAAACTTGGGTCTCGAACCTCCCTCCATGGTGAAGAATGAGTCTCAGTCGATCACTCATCTGAAAAAACACAACAACATATACCAGAGTTCACCATTATATCAATTTCTAATTTTCAAAAAATATTAAAAAATCACATACTAACATACCATTAACTAACAAACCGTTAACTACACACTATCACATATATTTAACTTTGCAAGCCAGAATATCACCACAAAAAATTAGCACTATGGTCAAAACAGAAACCCTAAGTCCTAGAACACAACCACCAAAAAAATGAATAACATAAAGTACATTCAAAAGAGTTAAATGCAAGTAAAAGAATCACAACATATCATGCCAATCACCCAACTAACATTAATACAGTGAAAAAAATAAAAATAAAAAAACCTAAATCCTTAATGTTCACTGTAGAAAATGTTTGAAGCGGATGATGTTAACAGAGATGAAGAGTTTCGCTGATCAAATGTGGGGATAAAGGACAGCCGCTGGTGAGCCACGACGATGCTAACTTGAGGAAGACAAAGAGGTGATAAGGGTGATGAGAACGTATTGCAATTTTTGGTGGAAAGGTAAAAGGAGACCATTTATGAGTTTTTTAATTGGGGAGAATAGATTATGAGGACAAACTAAATGACGTCGTTTAGTTAAGTGCCAACTTGACACTTAACTATATACCTCAGCATCGTTAAAACGTCTCTTAACTTTTGGACCAATGGAGATTCACGATTTTGAAAATGGAGGACTTATTTGGTCATTTTAAAAAGTGAATGACTAATCTAAAGCGAATTGAGAATTTCAAGGACCAAATTAGACATTACCTCGAAAAAATAATAATAAATAAACATAGAAGTATATAATGTCATTGAATTTGTCCCATGCTTAAATTTTTTATTTATGTATGATAATTTTTTTTAATATCAATACAATAAAAAAAGCTATATATAAATTTAATCTATTGAAACTATAATAATAATAATATAAATATCAATAATAATAATAATAATTCAATTAGTTAATTATACAAGACCAAACTTAAATTTTTTAAATATACATAATATTATTAGTATTTAGTAGTTTTTCTTAAAAGTTAATTAAAATAATATTATATATTATTTATTTATTTTCATTATTTTATTTAATTTAGTTTTGGGTTTATATATAATATTTTTTTTGTCAAACAAACATCTATCATAAATATGATAGGATTTTAACTTTACAATTAAATAGAAAAAATTATTAAATAATTATTTAATAGAAAAATAGAGAGATATTATATATATAAACAAAATTATACGTAGCTATTAGATTTGAATTTATCTTTTTTTATATTTTTTTGTTAATCTCTCTCACACAACTATAAAAACTTAGGAAAAATTAAATTGGTCCATTCAAATTATATTTCTAATAATTTTTTTTTAATTATTGAACTATAATTCTTTTTTATATTATATAAAAAATCTATAAAATATAATTTGATAGGTATAAAATATCTAACAAAGTGATAGTATTAATAATAACTATATTAAAATATTTTTAAATTAACATACTTTTAGCATGTTAATTAAATTATTGAAAACGTAATTAATATATTTTAAATTTTAAATATTATTTTTGTCTGTACTACTAAATATTTTTTGGTCCGCCACTGAATGTCACCAGTAATATGTTCAGCTTCCTACTCCCTCTTTTAATTCAAGTTTGGGACTATAGATTAAAGTTGATTCTTTTTAATTTTTTAAGCTTTACTCTCTTTTTTCAAGGGCTATAGATTGTAGATGATATATCGCACTTTTATGAAGAATAAATTCGTAGCAGAAGGCTGATGCCTGGATTACACAACACCCCGGCACCCATGGAAATGGAATCGAAAGATTCTTCTCACATAATTAAATAAGCCATAAAACTAATAGAAAAATGCATTGATGTAATAATAGTATAATACGCGTCTGCATATGGAAGAATGAGATCTAATTAAACCATTTAATTTATGTTGGAACAAATTATACGAAACTTAATTAACATTTTCAATAAAAATAATTTTATATATTACAAAATTAATGTAATGTATTTTTTTAAGGGCTCAATGTTATTCAACTCCAAAAGAGGATAAAAAAAAAGGCTGCATACAAGATATAAAAATAATGTTAACAATATATATATAGTGTTATTGTTTATTTCATTGATTGTTCGTACTATAGCATTATAGAAACTCCATAAAAAGGACTTTCTATTTGGTTGTTTTTCTTTTAAAAATTCTGTTTTCAAAGTTTTAAGCTTGGCTAGATGATTTAGTTGAGTTTCTTTTTTTAACATCTGGGGCCATGGACTCATTAAAAAGTTAGAACTCTAATTGGATAAGGATATGAACATTTTTACAAACATCGATATAAGGGCCATTGGACCAATTTCAAACAATGGTGCCAAGAGTAATGTATTTTATCTGACCAAAAAAACTAAAATTAATCATATTTTACAAAATATAGTTTAATCTCCGGTAAAATCACTAAAATGTAATTTGTCTGTAAACTGTTTTGGAAAAAAAAATTATGCAATAATGAAACAAGCTTCGGAAAGAGGATTAATTTTTTTTTAAAAAAAGTGAAGTTATCTAATCACTTTTGAATTAAAATAGTGAGACTTCACATTATAAAAATCATAAATTTACCAGAAATTATTCCTTTATTTTAATATTTTATCAATTTTTTATTTTAATTTTTTTTCATACTAAAATCTAAGTAAAGATGCAAACAAAGATACCAAAAAAAAAAAGAAAAAAAAAGGAAGAAACTCTTAATTGAAATCAGCTATGACTTAATATAGGAGATTAAGTAAATTATTCAAAAATTAATTTTATGATACTTATGATTTGTTGTCTAAATTTTACTTAACTTATTTTTTATAGTACATTTTAATTTTTTAAAAATTATTTATTTTTATATCATTTAAATTAAATATTAATTTTTAATTTTTTTTAATAAGTAAACACTACTTTTTAGGCACCATAATTCACCTCATTCATATTAGAAATTATCATTAAGAATATAACTCATTTGAGTAAATCAAATGTCTATACATTTGTGGCAAGCTAAGTAGTATCAATAGTTTATGAATATTTATAGCAGTAAGATGATCTAGGCCCTCTTTGTGTGTTTTGCTTTCGTAATAGTTTTGACCATACCCTTAGCAATCTTCCAGAACCAAAATATGTTCATAATTGTCAGCACAGATGGCACCACAAACATAAAGTAATAGCACAAAGCATTTACCTCCTTTACCTGAAATTATAAATTAAAAAAAAATTGAAGCACAAAACAGATTTATTTATACCACCAATTTTACTTTTTTCTATTACACAAAATATAGAGAAATTAGGCACTAAAAAATAAAAATAGGAGCCAAACAGACCCTAATGATTTCTTGCAATATGAGAAGATTGAAACAAATGTAACAAGGAAATCAGAGAGCAAATGCTAACCTCATCAAAATGGATCCACATATGGTAAAAGAAGAACATAAACAGAAAAATCCTAGCAACCTGCCACAAAGTAGATTAATAATTAACCACTCCAAGTCACCAAACACATTCAAATTAGTGAAGTTGCCACAATATCCAACAAATATTATGTACAAATAACATATCTCAAGTAAAAAATACATTAAAAAAGCACTAAAATTCAACTCATGCATGGCAGAGTCAACTAGACAACCTTTCATACACAGTATTTAAAGGTGGCAGAATTAGAGTTAAAGTCAAGGGTATAATGGACATTACCAGCCACCCAAGGAACAATGCAATGCCATTCACAATATAAAGTTTGGAGCTCTTAAAACCACCAACATCCAAGTACCTATATATGTAATTAATGCAATTAGTAATATTTGACAAAGTATGAGAAATTAAATGGATTTCTGAATAACAGATTTACCATCTTAGGTTTATAGATGGAGTGGTGCTCTCAGAAAAAAGAACCATTAGTATGTAGACTTGAACTTGACCACTTAGCAGAGATATTAAAATTGAAAGCATGGATATCCCATGGTGTAGAACCTAAATGTAAATGAATGAAGATGGTTAGCCATTACAAATAAGGGTAAGCAATGGCGAATTCATCCTTCACTATTTGAAAATAGGATGACAGATTAGTCCTTTGGTATAAAATCCGTCATTTGATTAACAAAAATACTATTTACACACCAAAAATTAGCCACCAAATCAACTATCATGTATTTACATGTGTTGTTTAACTCATTTTCAACGTATATTTTGTATTACAACATGTATTTTATGTAGGTGGCGGATTGAATTTTTAGGATTAATGTCTGTTTTTTTTTTTTTTTTCAAAATGCAGATGGACAAACTTGTGGGATGAAGGACGGATTTGTCATTTGAAAATTCTAGACTACCCATATGTTTCTATGCATCCTATCATGTATTAACATAACAATAACTAGCATTTTGCAGGCTTGTATCTTTAAAGTTTCAACTTACATATTCCAGACCCCCTAATGCTGGAAAATGCCAAAGAATCATCACCAGATCTGTTACAAAATAACCAACAGAAATCTGTACAAACATAAAAAGGAACAAATAAGCCAACTGCCATAAATATCAATATATCTGCCAAAAATATTGATATGAGACCAAAATCAAATTTTGCTTATACCCCCAATGCTGTATTTGTAAGACTTGATGACCTATTAATAATTAGGTCTGCATGTGAACCATCCTTGAAAATGTCTGATATGATAAGGAAGTAAAAAGAAGCAAATGATACAAAAAGAGCATGGAATGTAGAGATTCCCCTGCATTAAAAAAAAAAAAAACTGTAAATAATTTATATAAATAATTATAATTGCAAACACGAATAATAATTATGAGCAAGGCATTTCACCTGTTATTCCATTCAATTTTCTGTATAGTGCTCAATTTTCCATATGCCTTATTGAACAATAGAGAACTCAAAACAGCACTTGATCTATACACCTTCAAGAACCAAGAGAAAGGATCAAGCTTCAAAATTTCTTACAAGAATTTCTAAAAGTTATGTCCTTAGATATGCAAATATTGTTTATGATGCCGGTGTACTTACAAGAATACATAAGATGATGCCGGCGAAAACAGATGCCAGACACATGATTTCTTTGTTGGGACTAGCAACAATATCATGATCATAAGAGAAAACAGAACCAAAATAAGAAGTGAATTTCATTAAGCTCCCCCCTTGTTGAAATTTGCTCATACGAAAAACCAAACTGCATCAAAGACACAATAAGCACATGGTTCACAGTTGTCTCAGCACAATGTATATGAAAGCTAGAAAATCCTTCATTTGAATAATGCAAGTGGACTTTCCTTTTTCAACAAAAAGAACTACATATAAAAGTCCAATTGATTCTTCCATATTCCGTAGTAAAGAAGCTAGCAATTCTTTTGCTTCTTTATTCATACACACGTGTGTATATATATTCTGTCAACTCTTGAAGCCCGTCTTCTGTGACTTTGACAACCATGGTTAGCACTAACGTTTATGGCAACACATAAAGCATGACCCAGATGACAAAATTTCTTGGAAATTAAATTAGAAACTACTCATATACTTTTCAATGGTACTGATCCGTCGCAAATCGAAACTTTAGTTTGATGCTGCCTAATGGATTACTGCATACGCAAAAGTGGGATTCGAACTTCAATACTTACTTAAGCGGACAAGTAAACTAATCATTCGACAATCCAAGTTGGTTATATATATATATATATATATATATATATATATATATATATATATATATATATATTAAGTAGTATAATAATCTGAACATAGCCATGAACAAGAAACAAAACCATGAAAAGGAGTAGAAAATGGTCAAAACTCGAAAAGGGAAAAAGGGCATCTTCACATGTAAAGACAGAATACAAGTCATACAACAAAAAGTGAGCAGGGATTATATTTTTTCATACCAAGAAGCACTGCAAAGAAAGACTCTTTGTTCTTCAATCACAGAAACACCAAGTGCAGAGAGAAGGAGGAGGAGTGGTGGTGAAGAAGCAGTTGAAAGCAGAAAACATGTTGAGGAGAAAAACCAAGATGCAGAATCTCATCTTCTTCTTATGTTCACTCAGTTGTGTCTTGTGTCTCTAGTTAACTAACCTGTTCTGCAAGTCACTATCACAATCTTACTTTTCTAATTTTTTTTATACTTGTTTTTTCTTTTTTTTTTATCAATTTTTTTATTCTTAATTTTTAAATTAATAAATTAATTAAATTAAATTATCAGAATGACTTGGTTTTGTATATGGTGGATAAAAATATCACAAAATTGCTTCGAAGTTTCTACGTGTACTGCTTCTAGAATTCTTTATATGACTTTATTATTACCCCAAAACTTGTACGTTACAAAGACGATACTTATACCTATATTTGGCATTTGAACTCACCTGAAGTCTATGTTTTAGACTTTTAGGTAACTTTAATTAATTTTTCTCCTCTTATTTTAAAGAGCTAGCCTTATATATAAGTGGTCATTTTATTAGGACTATATTGTGATGATTATGTAATTATAATATTTTAAAAAATATTATTAAATTAAAATAAATATTATTTTATTATTAAATAATATTTTTTAAAAGATATTGCTTAAAAAAATATTATTAAAATATAAAAAATATTACTTTAATTTTAATAACATTTGTTGATTTTCCTGTAAATTTTTTAAATTTAAATTCAAGTCAATGAGATAAAAAAATATTATTTTAATTAATCTCATATTATTTATATTATATGTTAATTATTTTAAACTCTAACATAAATAAAGAAAAGTAGATTAATAAAAATGTTAGTGGTAATTATGTAAAAAAAAAATAACATCGTTCCCTATTTTGTTGATGGGTAACTTATATTTTCTTAGAAAAGCTTGTTTTAAAAATTTCAATAAATTTTGACAAAATAAAACAACTATTATTATTATTATTTATTATTATTATTATTATTATTATTATTTAAAAACAATAACATTATATATCAAATCATTTTAATAACCAAATTCAATCAAGTTAATCCAATAACTTAAAAGATTGATAACAGAAAGTTCTAGTTAAAGAAAAAGAAAAAGAGACATAAGAAAAAAAAGAAAAAAAAACCTTAATTAGACTTAATTACAGAAATAATTTGTTTAACTAACCTATCTCATTTAAAGAGTGATCAACTCTGCTTCTTGGTTTCTTTAGTGTGACATACCCTAAAAAAAGAGAGGAAAAAAAAGAGAGAAGGGCCCGGCGGGGGGGGGGGGGGGGAGGGGGGGGGATCTAAACTAGTGAAACAAGCTTCAGAAGAGAACAGAATTCCATACTGCATTCATATGCAGCAGTGATTATTAACATGAAAATTCAAGTAATATCCATAAAACTGAAGGGAAGTTCAAGATTAAAGAAGCAAACAAAGATGGCTCTCTATAGCCTAAAACATTACATATCTACAAGCACTCAACCAACCTCAACCTTATTACATAATCCATTTTCATCATCATCATCTAATAACCTCCTTGTATATAAGCGTTTAAGCGATCAAGCTCTTGCCGATGCTCGCTCACCACGGCGCGAACCACGTCACCGATGGACACCATGCCTATCATCCCACTATCATCATTAATGACAGGAATGTGTCTGATTCTGTTATCTGAAAAAATTAAAATAAAATAAACATAAGCTAGTACCTTATATTTGTTCATGTTAATTACCAAGAAGCACATACCATACCTGTCATCAGTTGCATCGCTCGCAGAACTCTTGTATCGGGTGTGACCGTGATAAGTTTGTTCTGCACAAACAGTAATGATTCTTAATATCATCAAGGTGAAAACTCAGGTGAAGTTAACTTTATGTGAAGTTGATATCTGAGAGCCGTTAGATAAAATTTTAGTCAAATCAATCAAATCATCTAACGACTCTCAGGTATCATCTTTCACAAGTCAACTACACCTGAGTTTTCACCTATCATCAATGGTAGCTGAATGTTGAATAAAAATTACTTCAACAAACAATAATTTATACCTCTTCAGTCATAATATCCCCAACCTTGGTGGACTTTGATGATCTTCCCTGAACAATGATCTTCCTGAGGTAATCTGGATGGCAACAAGATGATCATATGAAAAATAGACGCTTTTATATTTGGACTATCCATGAATATATTCATACAAATTCACACAATTTCCCTTCTCCAAATATGTATGTACCTCTTTCTGTTATAATTCCAGCAATTGATTTCTGCTCACCAGGTTTCACCACAACCAAAGCTCCAACATTGTTTTGTGTCATCTGTACATGAATTGTGTGTAAACATCTATACATCCTTTGAAAAAGAAAAAAATATCAAGCATGTATACCGATTTAACAGCATCATAAACGGTGTCTTCTGTGGTGCACCAAAGCCAGGATCCATCTGCACTTTTTCCTTTCCCTTTCAAGATGTCTGCAACTGTGGTGCTCTCGAAACCCTGCTCTTCCATCCGAGAAGGCGCGCCGGACTCAAACCGCGAAAACCCAACTGGCTGCAGTAGGGGACTTGCCATGCGGATTCTTTGCAAAACAGCATTTTTTACTACACTTCCTTGTGATAAGAACACTCGCAATCCTCCTTGCATTTTAAGACTCTAGTAACCAAATAACAACTCTTAGATTCTCAAGCTTAAGCCTATAGAAGCACATATGAATGGAACAAAACTACATAGCTATAAGATCTACAAAAAATTATACACATAACACAAGAAACAAAGTATACATGCATATAAGTCAATCCACTAAAAGCAAAATTCAGATGTGGTTTTCATGAGAAAATCTATTACTCAAATTAAATAAAAAAAATAATTTGGCAGATAGTGTTATATCACATTGAAAAATAGAACTTGATAGATGACTATAGAAAGGTTTTCAACCACAACTATTTACAGAAGCAACCAAAACCTATGGATAATTCAATTTTCCCAAGGAGTCCACACCACAATTAGTGTTATATCAGTTGCATCCTATGCAGAACTGTATCAAATTTATAACTGTTTCCAGATTGAAGGCTTAAAGAATCAGGGTTGAGTTAACAAACTCTTAACTCACTAGAAAGTTCTTGAGTATCCAAATTTAGGTCCCCAAATCAAGTTTATGAGTTGAGTTTGACGATTCGAGTTTAGCTAAGCTCCATGAATTTAGATGAACTCTCGAGTTTGACACAAAACTCAAGACTGAGTATATGCTCATAGATACAGTAAACAAAATTTCATACATAACTTCTTAACATATTAAAGTATGAAAGACTCAAATTTTATATATAACTTCAGTGGGAAGGGAAAGAAAGAAAGAAAGAGAAAAAAAAATCAATCTCAAACTTGAAAAATGAAGTATGAAACAGAACAGAACACCACTTCCAAATCAGAAGCATCAGATGCAGAAAAATTACAAAAGTAAATTCAAGGGGGAAAAAAAAGGGAAAAAGGAGCCATTCACCTTCTCCTCTTCTAAACCATAGATTCAGTATGGTCTAAAAAGCTATTCTGCAATAAGAGATTATGTGTAAGAACTAAAAAGCTAGCTACTCAGATCCTTCATCTGCCAAAATTGTTGTATATATTTATATACCAAGAAAAAAAAAATCATGGGAATTTTGAAAGAAAGAGAAAGAAGCTATGCATATAACTTTCAGACATGAAGGCCTACCAGAGAGAGTGATGAGAGTTCAGTTGAGAGAAAAATAGATAGCAATAGCACTTGGGTGAAGTTGAGTTGTGTTGTGTTGTGACCCTTTTAGACACTTCATAAAACTTGGTCTCTGAAATCACACCGTGTGTGTGTGGTGGGGACCTCTACCTATATAGTTTAAGGATTATGACATTATCCACTTCACCTTCTTTTGTTGCTGATTGTTGATGATGTTGCAATTTGCAACTTGCTCACTGATTCTGATAGCTTCATCTTATCTTATTCTTGTGCTTCCTCAACTTTCGTAAATAAATAAATAATTAAAGAAAAATTCAAGGAATCTTTTATTTTTTAGTTCATAACTTTTTTTCTTTTTCTTTCTTTATTTATTTTGTGTGTTCACTGAAAACAAGGGGCTAACGCCCAAGGAAAAAACAAAATAGACGCAATTATTATCATCAAATACGGTGCATTTATATGTTATTTGAAGGTGACATGATTTCTTGGAATCCCAGCTTCATCTGCATTATCATAGATGAATCACGTTCTAATCATACTTTATTTCATTTCTAAGGTTCATAGAATGTGTCTGATTAGCAAATACTATTTTGGCTTCTCAAATATTGAAGACGACTTTAATTTTTTTTTTGGGTCAGGTAATTAATTTTCTTTAATTAACAGTTTTTAATTTTTTTTCCAATTGTAAATTCAAGTTTTGGTTATTATAAACAAATTTTGATATAGACTAAACTTTTTGTGGTATGACAGCATTGAGTTGGTAAAGGCTTTTTTTTCCTTAAGATGTTTGTATTTTTAAAATTATAAACACTTAATTAATTTTATGTTTGGTAAATAAAAAATAATTTATATTTATATTTGTTAAGTTAAAAAGTTTGAAGTACTTTTTAAAATTAATTTATATTTATTAAAATAAAAAAGTCTAATATAATTTTTTAAAATTGTAAAGCAGTCTTAATAAATTATTGTTGTTTGTACTTTAAATTTTTTTTGGTGGCTTTTTACGATATCTCTAATTTGACATGCCAATGACTAACCTATCACAGATCAAATCTCCATTTAATGGTTTGTTAGTCAATGAGTTGCTGCATGTCAAAACTTTGATACTTACATTATTTAAATGGACTAATGAACTAATTATTAGATCAACTGAAGTTTGTTCATTTTCTTATTTAATTTATCAAATATAGATACTATTACTTTTTTTTTACTTGGTATGAGTCGGACACTGACCCACACCATAAGAAAGCAAAACGTTAATAAACCAAAAACACACTAATCATACAATTCAAACAGCAACTCAATTGCCTCTTAACTCTCTTGCACCTAATTATAAGTTCCCATAAAAAAGTTTGAGAAAGAAGTGAATCTGCGATCAAATTGCTGTTACTAGTTGACTTATCTTATTAGGGTTGAACGAGGGAGATTCTACTGCTCTAGAGACTCGGATCTTGACAATTGCAGGCTTTTGCCCAATCTAAAACGCAATGCCTTGATCCATGTGACTTGTTTTTCTTCTTTTTTTAGACCTTACTCCTAAGTACTACTGCTGAAGAATGTCAGTGGTATCAATGACTACTGTTAAGAATTTAGGTAATAAAAATCGGTATGAAAATAGAAGCGTAATAAAATGAACAAAAATACACAAGAAAAATTTATGTGGTTCGGCTTAAAATTTACGTTCATAGACAACGCAATAACCAAATATTTAAGTATGCAATACTCTAACAAACCCATATTTCAAATATCAAATACACCCAAAATACATATTAGTATTAGGCAAAGTCTTCTATGTAGATTGATACTTAATATCTATAGGTGTAGATTTTTGTTGGCCGAAGTTGTGAGCGACAAGTGTCTTATGGAGGGGACAAAGGCTGCCTTGACAGCTTGTGGTGCAGCGGAAAGCTTGGTAGGCTGGTCAGGTGGTTTAGGGGTGAGATAAGTGAGTTAGGATTATTAGAATAAATTAGTAGTAAACTTTTTTGTTGTTTTTGGGATTTTGAAGGCCCTGGAAAAACCAATCCGACCCAAAAATAAATATGTGATCCACCATTCAATGATGGAGCCATTATTATTCCCAACTATTGGTTTTATTTTTTTGGACAGGTTCAGGCCCCAAAAGCAGGCCCGAACTGACCGAATTCGCTACCTGACCCGGATGAATATGAAAAAAAGAACGATGAATCTCCTTCATTCTTCATGGCCGCTGCTGCTGTTCTGCGAAGGAGAGAAGACCGCAGCTCATCGCCTCCCCATCTCCTCCTCGTGTGGCCCGCTTCGCATCGCCGTCAGCCGTGAGAAAAGTTAATAGACGCCTTTTTAATTGACGCCGTGAGAGAAGTACCACAAAGACACGCTATCTTCTTCAACGCCGCAGGAGAAGGACCAGAGGAGGCGCTTTCTTCTTTGACCCGTGACCTGCGCCGAGGATGACGGAGAGGAGATCCAGAAAATACGTCATCATCTAAGACGCAGTGGCCCACGGCGTGAATCTGATGTGACAGTCATAGAGAGTTTGTTGTTGAAGTCTTGTTCTTGCGTCTTTCGCGGTCGACAAAGAGAACTACAATCGGGCTGTGGCGTGGCTTCGGGTGAGCACAGTAGTTAATTCCCATTGTGGCTGTTCAATTCTATATTTATAATGATATAGATGTGCGCTATGTTTGAAACAATTCATCTAATTTTTCTGAGTTCTATAGTTGTTGATGACAATGTTTTTCTCTAAAGTAATCATCTCTGCAATTTGTAATGGGCACTTGCTTGACCAAATGTGATTTAATTACTGTTGAATTTTCAGTTGAGCTAGATTATTAGGTAGTTTGTTTCCGGCTTTGGGAATCCAAGACAAGGCAAAGTGGGAGATCTTTCTATTTTGGGGTTTTGAGACGTTGATTTTTTCTCGCCCTTTTGTCAGGATTGAGTTTGTTTTCTTTTAGGAAAACAAAGAAATATTATTCAAGCAATTTTTATTTTACAATAATCTAAGGCCCATAAAATATCCAGTAATATAAAGTGAAGAGACCCAACTACTTCTTAATTGCACTACTTCTAATGGTGAGTTATAGCCTGCACCGGTCCAGATGAGGAGATTGATGCACCATGTAGGTGTCCAGGTTGAGAGAGTGCCACGCAAAGATGAAGGACGCTGATGTGGCATGTGTCAGGTGGAATGTTGACCGGTGAAGGGAGAGAGGGGTTAATGGGTGGAGTTTCAATTTGGCCCCATTGGGGGCTGGTTTGTAAATTGCCAAAAATTATGGGGCGAGACTGAAACCCATTTTTTGGTTGGCTGGTGAAACTTTTTGGTCCAGTTAGGGCCTATATTGTGTTAAAGTTTATGGGCTTCCGTTTTTGGATTCTGAAAATAAAAAAAACTTCAAGGGAATGGCCAAAAAAATTTGAAGGAGGAATTGAACTTCATAAATTTGATAAAACGTTAATAATCATGTGAGTGTAAGGAAAAAAAACAAGGGTAACAACGAAGCACCTAATTTCGAATGGAGAATAAATGTTTATATATAAGGGCAACTTCAGTATGAAGGATAGGAGAGGGTAGGAGAGATGGAGGAGAATATGAAACGATTCTTGTTCATTGCCGTTACGAAGGAGCACAAGCCGGGTGTATACACCAGTTGGGAGGAGGCGAACCAGCAAGTTGTGGATTATACATTCCCTGAGTTTCACGGATTCAACAGCTTTGAACACGCATGCTCGTGCTTCAAAGCGAGGATGTCCTTGATTTGTGCTGAGAAAGATCGTACTGGTAAAACAGGTGGATTGACGCCAGATGGAGGTGGCGGAAAGAAGTTGGCTATCTTCGGCGGAGGCTATCCTTGCCGGCCAATTGTTTCATGTAAGTCTTGTGAAACTGCATTCACTTTTGAATAGTTACTTTATTTATGAAGCTCTGCTCTGCAGTGATGGAATGTAATTTATTAATTTTATTCGATTTGGAGTTTTGTTAGTGCTGTATATTCTGGTCATTTTATGTTCGGTTATTAAAATTATTTATTTATTCGTTTTTTGTTGTTCCCTGGCTGTGTAAAAGGGCTTCCTGTAATTCCAGCCGAGGAGCTTAACGCGGATTTCGCAGCTGTGAGCAGCATGGGGGAGTGGTTGCTGAAAGTTTGCCTGGAGGCAGAGATCCCTTGCCCCTGTTTCTTCAAGGTGAAACGATTTGTCGGAGAGCAAGGCTCGTTCTTTGGCTTCACGTCTGTTATTCCTGGGCATCCATTTGAGATAGAGCTATTTGTCACTGGTCGTTTCTCGATGGTTGAGAAAGCTGCAAGAGAAGATGCTGCTTATGAGATGCTATGCGTGTTGCTTGATGTTACTGGAAAAGAGATTCGGGATTATAACTATAGAAAGGCGAAGCTTCTTGGTGACTCAAATAACGCGCTTTAGGCCAAGGTAGGTCAACTGGAAGAATCTTACGAGAAGCTGAATGCCAGTTACGATTCCCTTGTAAGACTCCATGTCGAAGGAGAGAGGTTTTGATGTGTGTGTGCTGAATGTGTCGTCGGTGTTTGGATATGTTGTAATTGTTCAGTTAATCATGTGTGTCCTTTAGTTTGGTGATTAAAGCGCAAAGTAGTATGTAATGTGTTTTAGTTTGTTGTTAAATGGGAAGGTTTAGTAGATAATGTAGGAAAAATTGTGTTAATTTCTGATGATCCTATTCTGATTAAAGTCGTAACTTAATTATACAACGAATAGCGTTGGTTTGAGCCAAAATTTTTATTGTCGTTATTGTGCAGTGGTTGTTTTAAATGTTGGCAAAGATAAATCTCCAGGAGAAGAATATTACCCTTGCTTTGATTTTGTATTTTTCTGTGGACTGGGTTGGACTGTAAAGCTGAACCTGTGGTGACACAGTGTACAGAGGAAAAGTTGTCGTGGGGTCACTTTTGGAATGCATGTTCTGTTTGTTTTCAGGTGTCGTGAACACAGGATGAGGAAAAATGTATTAACGGGTTTAAGAACTAAAATCACATTTTAATAATTATACTTCGCTAACTTAATGCGTGTACTGAGTATTAGATTAATGGGTAATTAATACAATAGAATATATGTTAAATAGTAAACAAACGAAGACAGTGAAAAAATAAGCCTGCTACAATGCAGGTAACAGATGGTGGTAGGTGGTGGTTTAAGGTTAAGAGGAGCCTACTTCCTAACCAGAGCTACGTATAGAACCAAGATGACAACGAAGACAAATAGGATCCACTGTAGGGAATTTGTTGCCGCTGAATTTGGTTGAACCGGTTGTTTTGACGGACAATTGGGTGGTTGTCTCCTTGTTGTTTTGGAAGATGACTATGTATGACTTCCTCGAATGGAAGTAGTTAGTCAAGAATCGGCGATGGGTTCTGGTGAATGGTTGTTGGATGAATTTGATGCAGTAGAGGACCATTGTTGGTGAGCTGACTGTGTAATCGTCTGGCAGATAGGAATTGTTCGAACACCAAACGAGCTTCATCGAAGGTTTCATAAGACTTATGGAGGTTACCGCTAAATTCGTTTACTTGGCTATGACAAGCCGGCCAGGAACTATAGATACCAGGGACCCTCCCACGGAAAACAACATAGTATCTCTTGTTGGCACGGCCCATGTCGAGATTCCAAGGGAGAGGTGTCTTGAGTTTGTTTCAGTGGGAGGTTGGATTTGGTGATTTTTAAACCCAACGAGGATTGGTCTTTGATTTGAAGAGGAAATTGAATTTGTGAACTGTAACATTTGTAACGGTTGGAAAGTGATCGATTTCTAACGGTTGGAAAGTGATCGAATGCGGGGCTGACATGTGTCCTTCTGCAAGTACCAGAAATAAATATATGTAATCTTTGAAGTTAATAATGTTAGAGTGTCAGTGTATATATGAGTATTAAGATCAAATTACTCTTTTAACCTTATTAATTCACATTGTTCAAATATTGTACAAAAATGTTGTTGGTTACCTATACTTTTGCTATCTGAAAACATGAATAAATCTTACGTAGTGAATATAGTTAGAGAAATTTTTTGCTTTAGATAGAACTAGGGAATAAACTTTTGTCTTTATGACAGTATGTGCAGTGATAACTAGGGAAAAGTTAAGGATGGGACAAAATGAAGCCTGCAGAGAGTCCTTCTTTTCTCTCGCCGAGGTTTATAACGCAACAGCAGTCAGTTTGTTGTTATTTTGGAGTGGTTGAAACTACCTTTTTGTCGCCTATTTAAACACACACTCATAAGAAGTAACCAGAATATATCCTAAGATAAATTTTTTTGAATATGCAATTATACTAAAAATATAATAGAGATATAAAAATTAAAAAGAGTTAGTAAACAGTTTCGTTCTTAAAATATTTTATTTTGATTTTAATATACCATTAAATTAAAAATTTTATGCATCTATTTAATTATATATTGCAATTAAAAAAATTACATCTTATATTTCATCACATAAATAATTATCTAAAAAAATATACATATTTTAACATATCAAAATCAACTTCTATGCTTTTAATAATTGTGCTACTACTCGTTATCATTTTTAAATATTAATTACATCTCATTCTATTAGAAAATTTATTTGTTGTAATATTTATGAATTAAAATATTTTTAATCTAAAATAGTTATTACAAACAAATTTATTTAACAGATAAAATTAAAAATTATTATATAATAATAAAATAAAGAATATTAATTAATATAGATATTTTTTATTTATTATAACTAATTGTTGAAGACAGAATAAGATACTAATAATTAAAAATTTATTTAACTAATTGATGAACTAGTTGATTAGTTCTTAAAATTATATTATTATTGTTCATTAATTTTTTAAGTTAATTTATTTACTTATTTTCAAATTTAATATTAAATAAAATTTAGCAAAATAAATATTGTTACATGTTGATTTAAGCCTTGTAAACAGCTTAATGCATACATAACCATTGCAATAGAACCTTTAATTAGGGTTGGCGTTCTCTTTGCCTTAGAAACGATAATTTGGACATTTAATGAAAGTGTGATTGACCTTGCATCCTGCTCTGAGCCCATTCTCATCCAGTGCATTGACAACGACCAGTGAACAGGTCTGGGAGTCTTTCACCTTATGGGTAACTCCTTGTTGAAAACTTTATACGATACTCACACAGAGCGTATACGGGAATGGAACTCCGTTCGAGTGGTAGATGGCGCGACCTAGGAAAACAATGGTTTCCTCTGGTTTAAAAGGCTTGTAACACAACAGGAGGCGTAGAGCGTTCTCTGGAAAAGAACGTTCGAGAACATGGCCATTGTGGAGTCACCACCTGCCGATGGCCACTTCGACATGATGGACGATATGCCGGATATTCCCGAAGGAGAGATGTTGACCCAGCCACCACAAACTGCAAGTACAGAGTTTAGGCCATGTCTGTTGGATACGTACTACGGAAGGGTACATGTAAATGGTTTATATGTGGTAACCACATATTTTTTTTCAGGATACCTCGTACAATGGTGACCTAGCCAGCAGCGTGAAGGATCTTGTCACCACCGTGCAGTGCATGTCATCGAATGTTGATGCATGCGAGGGTCGTCAGCAACAGCGCGACGACGTGATGAGCCTATTGTGTTCCGTGGTGAACATCTTTCAGCAGAACGTTGCCAAGTTGACAGGGACTGAACTGCAAATATGTGCCATTTGCAAGAGATTGCAAGCCGACAAACAAGCAACTGACACAGATGATCTCTTTGGCGACAGGACGCACCCCTTCGCAAAAACGTACACCTCCATCTTTGGAAACCCAGTAGACTACGAGACCATGTTTCCCATAAATATTGCGGATGACCACGACACAGCAGTTCTCGCTGGCTACATTCCCCCTAAGGGTGCGACAGAGTTCCAAAGCTAGACAAGTGTTAGTAGAACCTGGGGTTCGAAGGTATGTATGTTACTCAGTTGCATATCCATTAAACACATTGTCTTTGTGTTATTAGGTATAGCATATTTTTTCCTTACATTGTTTCAGAAGGTATAACTTGTTAGTTAACAGTTTTGGTTGCAAATATTTCATTACTGTGTGATTTCTCGTTGGTGTTGCCTTGTTTGATAAAGGTTTAATTTATTTATTTATTTTTATGTCTTAAACGCTCTTTTCATGTACGTCAAAGGGATTTTAAGATTTTACTCATGAAATGCATGCCCAATATCCCTAATTTTAGTTCATGATCTATAGTTTTATTATGGGAAGTTCTATGGTAGCATTGATTTTTGTGACTAAAGATAGTATAAGTTTGACCAACAAGTAAAATATTGATATATGGCAAGAAAATAAAATCTAAAATCAAAATGATTCTCTCTTATAATTTTTTATAAGAAAATAAAATCTAATATCAAAATGATTCTCTCTATAAGAAAATAAAATCTAAAATATTTATAATTATTTTATAAGTTTGATGTTTATGTTTTTTTCTTTAGATTTAATTATGATTATGTTACTTAAGATGTTATCCTTCTATTTTCCTATATGCTTTCCTTTTTGCACACATGTTTTACAAGAAAGATACATATTACATGCCACGTTATACGCTCTTTTTAAAAATCCCGCACGTGGGCTGGAGATGGATATGGAGGTGTTGCATAGCACTCCTACTGAGACGTTAGGTTCTCACTCCCTTTCTTTTCCCATACTGTCTCCAGAGAAACATGGCATAGCGAATAGAGACGACGCAGTGTCCCCCGAAGGTAACTTCTGAGTATGACCCCTCAAAGCACGCGTGGATAGTTGCGACCACTACTACCGTGCTCCAAACTATCTACTTAGATCGAGAGTTCGTAGAAGAAGAACCCCAGCTGCCCGTCGTAACCTTCCTAAATAGGAACGCTTTAGCATCTAAGCGGTCATCTAAGGTGGTACACCTCGAGTCTGACTCCGAAACCGAGGAAGAGGAATCCGACAACCCGAGCCAAGGATAGGACATGACACAAGGATGGAAGTCTCTTCGATGAAACTAGTTAGGATGCGTTAGTTTCCTTTTCGTCATAGTTACCTTTAAGCACTATCTCCTTTAGATCCGTGTTCATGGGAATTCTTTTATGTTTGCTTGAACCTCTTCGAGTTTTGTTCAATTTCATCCTTTTAGTACTACTCAATTTCCACCCAAAGTTTCGCACGTATTTTCCTTCTCTTCTTACCTAACGATTTAGTTATCTTTGCCTTTTCGTATTAAGTGTGACACCTTACTTAAAGGCCTTTAAAGGTAGAATATTAATTTAGGGTGTTACATTATTGGTATCAGAGCAAAGTCGATCCTAGAGATCCTGTCTTAGAAGGTACGACTGATAGAACGTTTCCTTATAGTTACCCATGAACAGGAAACTTATGGCAAGCCAAAGGAGCCCACCAGTCAGAAAGTTGAATCAAGGGTAAGTGCACAATTAATGGAGTTCCTTTAACTATTCTTTATGATACTGGTGCTTCTCATCCATTTATATCTCTCTCTGCTACTAGTAGAATCAGTTTACCCATGACCAAACTACCATATGTCCTACTGGTGACTACCCCAGCCGGTAAGAGTGTTAAAACTCAGCAGGTTTGTCAGGGGACTTGCATCCTTATTTCAGATAAGTCATACCTTGCTGACCTAGTGTGCCTCCCTTTAGTAGGACTAGACATCATCCTAGGAATGGATTGGCTCAACAAAAACCGAGTCTTGTTAGAGAGAAAAATTATCTCTCTTTCTCCATTCATACATGACACAAGTGATCTTCCAAGATCCTCCAAAGGTACAAGTACGAGACAAGAATGTGCCTTGCTAAATTCGGTAAAAGCAGATCCCAATCAGGAGTTGTGTGAGATACCAGTAGTACGAGACTTTTCAGATATCTTTCCCGAAGATATACCCTCTTTTTCCCAACACGAGGAGTCGAGTTCTCCAAAGAATTGGTGCCTGGAATAGGGCCAATCTCCATAGCCCCTTACCGGATGGCTCCGTTGGAGCTCACTGAACTAAAGAACCAACTAGAAGAACTGCTGCAAAAAGGATTCATCAGACCAAGCGTCTCTCCCTGGGGAGCTCCAGTATTGTTCAAAAATGATGGCAGTATGCGTCTCTGTGTAGACTATAGACAACTCAACAGAATCACGGTGAAGAACAAGTATCCCCTCCTAAGAATAGATGACTTAATGGACCAACTACAAGGTGCAACGGTGTTTTCCAAAAAAAATGACTTGAGATCAGGGTATCATCAAATAAGGGTAAAAGAAGAAGACATTCCAAAGATGGCTTTTCGAACGAAGTTTACAGTAATGTCTTTTGGATTGCGTACTAATGCAATGCAAGAAGGTAGTGGCGTATGTGTCAAGGCAACTAAAGACCCACGAAGCCAACTATCCAACTCACGACCTTGAACTAGCCGCAATAGTAATTTCACTGAAGACATGGAGACACCATTTGTACGGAGTTGGGTTTCAAGTATTCTCCGACCATAAGAGCTTAAAGTACCTGTTCGACCAGAAGGAACTCAACATGCGACAAGGGAGGTAGATAGAGTTTCTTAAAGACTACGACTTTGTTCTAAACTACCATCCGGGAAAGGCTAACTTGGTGGCTGACGCTCCAAGTCGGAAGGTACTCAAGGCATCATGGTTGATGATAAAAGAGGCAGAGTTGATAAAGAATTTTAGAGACATAAACTTACAAGTCACCCTCGCTCCCGAAAGCATACGTTTGAGCCACCTAACAGTGACAAGTCAATTCAAGGAACAAATAACTAAGGCACAGAGCTCCGACCCCGACTTTCAAGAAACCATGCGCCTTGTTAAGGAAGAAAAATGGAAAAGCTTCACCAAAGGAGAGGACAAGGTATGGAGATACCAAGGTTAAATCTGTGTCCCAAGAGAAGGCGATCTTTAAAACAAGATTGCGGAAGAAGCCCATAAAGGAGACTTTACCATTCACCCTGGCATGACAAAGATGTACCATGATTTGAAGAAGATGTTCTGGTGGCCAGGAATGAAAAAGGATTTGGCTACGGTCGTGAATAAATGTCTGGTTTATCAGAAGGTAAAAATCGAGCACCAGAAACCATCGGGGGTATTGCAACCCCTTGGCATCCCAGAATTGGAAGTGGGAGAACATATTGATGGATTTCGTCATGGGACTACCTCATACTCAAGCAAGACGTGACGCCATATGGGTCATTGTGGACCGGCTTACCAAGACTGCCCATTTTCTACTAATCAAGGCGACCGACTCGTTAGAAAGACTAGCCACGCTATATATCAAAGAGATCGTGGGGTTACACGGGGTACCATCAACCATAGTCTCGGACAGAGACCCTGGATTTACCTCCAGGTTTTGGAACGCATTGCAGAAGGCGTTCGGGACAAAATTGTGTTTAAGCACATCATACCACCCGCAAACAGATGGACAAATGGAAATGACCATCCAGTCATTGGAAGATATGTTACGAGCTTGTGTCCTAGACAGACTAGGAGAGTGGAAAAATCACTTACCACTGATCGGGTTTGCTTATAACAACAGTTACCATAGTAGCATCGGGATGGCACCATATGAGGCACTTTACGGGCAAAAGTGCCAATCTCCTTTATGCTGGTATGGACCAGAAGAGAAAGGCAACTTAGGACCCGAATTAGGAAGACAGGCCACAGAAGATATCAAAAGGATAAGGGAAAGAATACGTACCGCCCAAAGTCGACAAAAGAGTTATGCAGATCAACGAAGAAAACCCCTCGAATTTCAGGAGGGCGATCACGTGTTCCAAAAAAAAAATCACCACTACCACTGGGGTAGGAATGGCCCTTAAGGTACGGAAACTAAGCCCCCGGTACCTGGGCTTATTCCAAATCCTCCGACGTATAGGAAAGTCGACATACCAACTCGCCCTACCACCGAATCTATCGAGAATACACAACGTATTCTATATGTCCCAGCTCCAAAAATACCAGCACGATCCAAGCCATGTGTTGCAGCAAGAGGATGTAACACTCAAAGACGACCTGACCTTTGAACAACCAGCCATGAAAATTGTAGACAGAAGCATGAAGCAACTAAGGAGCAAGACGATACGACTGGTAAAAGTGGCATGGGGTAGTGGCAATTCAAGGGACTACACATGGAAAAAGAGATGCTGACATAAGACAGAAGTTCCCGGAATTATTTACAGGTAACGATCATGGTAAAGACTTCCTTTCCAACAGTAGGAGATTACAATAAGACCCCTAAGTTATTTAACAATCCTCATCGACCAATTTCGGATATGGAATTTGGGGACAAATTCTTTTTTTACGGGGGTGATAATGTAACAACCACCCCTTCTGGAAACAAAAATTAAATTCGAAATTCGAAAGTCAGTTGGGAGTTTGGCTTAGAATTTTGAATTTTATGGATAGGAATCTAATAACCGCCTTCCGTTTGAATTTAAAATTATCCCAACCACCCTATCGCCAAATGTATATAAATAGGGGTGCACCTATAGGTAGAAAATCACTTCTCTCAAACACTAATCCTCTTCCTTCTCTCTCTACAAAAATATATTCTGTGTGCAAACACAAGGAACACAAGAGGCAAGCTCATAGGCAACAAGGAAGCGTTAGAAAAAGTGTAGGGAATTATGCCTTTCTTACTTATGTTGGCATGTAGTATGCTCTGTTTATTTTCTTCCATCCATGCATGGCTATCATCTTTCATGTATTTTATGGCATGAATTATTCTTTGCTTATCTCTCGTCTACACTAAGCATGATTATCTATTATGTCAATTATACCCTCTTGAATCCATTAATATGTATCCCATATCTTTTCTATGTGCATTTACATGACCTTTTAATTACCATTCATTCCTTTCATGTTAAGAGTACATGTCCCTTTAAAATGTTTTATTAAATTATTTAACATTTCCTAATTTTACTATGTGCCTTACATGACCTTTGATACCGTTACATCATTATTATTCCTTTAATGTTGAGAGTACATGCTCCTTTTTGTGTCTTGTTCAAAGAACCCTATTTTATTATATGCAACTAAATGACCCCTTATATCATTATGTTATTATTGCTCTTTTATTTTAAAGATCAAGGGTACATGCTTCTTATAATATCTAATCCAAGTATTTCAAATACCTACTTTCTTACAATATGCATTTAGATTATATTTTATACATTATATAATTAATATCTTCTTAGGGTTAAGAGTACATGTTTCTTTATAATTGTTTTATTCAGCTAATTAATATCCCTCATTTTATTACATGAAATTATATTGACTTTTATACCATTAGATTAATATTATATTTCCATGAGTTAAAAAGAGTACATGCTTTCTTAAATATTTTATTCAAACATCTAATATACCGTATTCTACTATGTGCATATCATTATGTCATTATTACTCCTTTAAAGTCAAGAATACATGCTTTCTTAAATATTTTATTCGAATATTTAATATACCATATTCTATTATGTGCATATATGTGACCTGTTATATTATTATGTTATTATTACTCCTTTAAAGCCAAGAGTACATACTTTCTTAAATATTTTATTCAAACATTTAATATACCCTATTCTATTATGTGCATATCATTATTATTACTCCTTCAAAGTCAAGAGTACATGCTTTTCTTAAATGTTTTATTCAAATATATAATATACTCTATTCTTATTATATGATCGTTGCACCATTATATTACTCCTTTAGGATCGAGAATACATAATTTCTTTAATATTTTGTGCAATTATTTAAAATGTCCTATTTTCTGCACTTTGATATGACCTCTTTCAATCCATGCTATTATATTACCAAGATCTTTTAATTAGAAAATCTATACACATACTAGAGTCTCATGATTTTCATATATCCCTTTATTATCACAATTGTTCCTTTTCTTCCATGATCTCTTCTTATATGATTTTTCTCTCGTGTATGTTTAAACAACCTAATTGTAAATTGAACTGAGGGAATGATCCTTCGGTAAGGGAAGGTGACCCCCAAAGACAAGATAATCGAGATGATCCTTCGGTAAGGGAAGGTGATCGAATCGAGATGATCCTTCGGTAAGGGAAGGTGATCGGCAAACCTTTGGGAACCTTCGGTAAGGGAAGGAAACTCCCATCAATGTTATATAATAAGATATCTTTGTTGATATAACTCTTTTCTTGTGTATGTCTAAATAACCTTGATTGTAAATTGAACTGAGGGAGTGATCCTTCGGTAAGCGAAGGTGACCCCCAAAGACAAGATATCGAGATGATCCCTCGGTAAGGGAGGGTGATCGATCGAGATGATCCTTCGGTAAGGGAAGGTGATCGCCAAGACATTCGAGATAAGAACCTTCGGTAAGGGAAGGGGGACTCTCATTTATACCGGTTTGAGCTCAATACCTTCCATAAAAGTTAAAAGTTAAGAAAGAAGAAAGCATGAATGAAAGTTTGATGTTTATGTTTTTTTCTTTAGATTTAATTATGATTATGTTACTTAAGATGTTATCCTTCTATTTTCCTATATGCTTTCCTTTTTGCACACATGTTTTACAAGAAAGATACATATTACATGCCACGTTATACGCTCTTTTTAAAAATCCCGCACGTGGGCTGGAGATGGATATGGAGGTGTTGCATAGCACTCCTACTGAGACGTTAGGTTCTCACTCCCTTTCTTTTCCCATACTGTCTCCAGAGGAACATGGCATAGCGAATAGAGACGACGCAGTGTCCCCCGAAGGTAACTTCTGAGTATGACCCCTCGAAGCACGCGTGGATAGTTGCGACCACTACTACCGTGCTCCAAACTATCTACTTAGATCGAGAGTTCGTAGAAGAAGAACCCCAGCTGCCCGTCGTAACCTTCCTAAATAGGAACGCTTTAGCATCTAAGAAGCGGTCATCTAAGGTGGTACACCTCGAGTCTGACTCCGAAACCGAGGAAGAGGAATCCGACAACCCGAGCCAAGGATAGGACATGACACAAGGATGGAAGTCTCTTCGATGAAACTAGTTAGGATGCGTTAGTTTCCTTTTCGTCATAGTTACCTTTAAGCACTATCTCCTTTAGATCCGTGTTCATGGGAATTCTTTTATGTTTGCTTGAACCTCTTCGAGTTTTGTTCAATTTCATCCTTTTAGTACTACTCAATTTCCACCCAAAGTTTCGCACGTATTTTCCTTCTCTTCTTACCTAACGATTTAGTTATCTTTGCCTTTTCGTATTAAGTGTGACACCCTACTTAAAGGCCTTTAAAGGTAGAATATTAATTTAGGGTGTTACATTATTGGTATCAGAGCAAAGTCGATCCTAGAGATCCTGTCTTAGAAGGTACGACTGATAGAACGTTTCCTTATAGTTACCCATGAACAGGAAACTTATGGCAAGCCAAAGGAGCCCACTAGTCAGAAAGTTGAATCAAGGGTAAGTGCACAATTAATGGAGTTCCTTTAACTATTCTTTACGATACTGGTGCTTCTCATCCATTTATATCTCTCTCTGCTACTAGTAGAATCAGTTTACCCATGACCAAACTACCATATGTCCTACTGGTGACTACCCTAGCCGGTAAGAGTGTTAAAACTCAGCAGGTTTGTCAGGGGACTTGCATCCTTATTTCAGATAAGTCATACCTTGCTGACCTAGTGTGCCTCCCTTTAGTAGGACTAGACATCATCCTAGGAATGGATTGGCTCAACAAAAACCGAGTCTTGTTAGAGAGAAAAGTTATCTCTCTTTCTCCATTCATACATGACACAAGTGATCTTCCAAGATCCTCCAAAGGTACAAGTACGAGACAAGAATGTGCCTTGCTAAATTCGGTAAAAGCAGATCCCAATCAGGAGTTGTGTGAGATACCAGTAGTACGAGACTTTTCAGATATCTTTCCCGAAGATATACCCTCTTTTTCCCAACACGAGGAGTCGAGTTCTCCAAAGAATTGGTGCCTGGAATAGGGCCAATCTCCATAGCCCCTTACCGGATGGCTCCGTTGGAGCTCACTGAACTAAAGAACCAACTAGAAGAACTGCTGCAAAAAGGATTCATCAGACCAAGCGTCTCTCCCTGGGGAGCTCCAGTATTGTTCAAAAATGATGGCAGTATGCGTCTCTGTGTAGACTATAGACAACTCAACAGAATCACGGTGAAGAACAAGTATCCCCTCCTAAGAATAGATGACTTAATGGACCAACTACAAGGTGCAACGGTGTTTTCCAAAAAAAATGACTTGAGATCAGGGTATCATCAAATAAGGGTAAAAGAAGAAGACATTCCAAAGATGGCTTTTCGAACGAAGTTTACAGTAATGTCTTTTGGATTGCGTACTAATGCAATGCAAGAAGGTAGTGGCGTATGTGTCAAGGCAACTAAAGACCCACGAAGCCAACTATCCAACTCACGACCTTGAACTAGCCGCAATAGTAATTTCACTGAAGACATGGAGACACCATTTGTACGGAGTTGGGTTTCAAGTATTCTCCGACCATAAGAGCTTAAAGTACCTGTTCGACCAGAAGGAACTCAACATGCGACAAGGGAGGTAGATAGAGTTTCTTAAAGACTACGACTTTGTTCTAAACTACCATCCGGGAAAGGCTAACTTGGTGGCTGACGCTCCAAGTCGGAAGGTACTCAAGGCATCATGGTTGATGATAAAAGAGGCAGAGTTGATAAAGAATTTTAGAGACATAAACTTACAAGTCACCCTCGCTCCCGAAAGCATACGTTTGAGCCACCTAACAGTGACAAGTCAATTCAAGGAACAAATAACTAAGGCACAGAGCTCCGACCCCGACTTTCAAGAAACCATGCGCCTTGTTAAGGAAGAAAAATGGAAAAGCTTCACCAAAGGAGAGGACAAGGTATGGAGATACCAAGGTTAAATCTGTGTCCCAAGAGAAGGCGATCTTTAAAACAAGATTGCGGAAGAAGCCCATAAAGGAGACTTTACCATTCACCCTGGCATGACAAAGATGTACCATGATTTGAAGAAGATGTTCTGGTGGCCAGGAATGAAAAAGGATTTGGCTACGGTCGTGAATAAATGTCTGGTTTATCAGAAGGTAAAAATCGAGCACCAGAAACCATCGGGGGTATTGCAACCCCTTGGCATCCCAGAATTGGAAGTGGGAGAACATATTGATGGATTTCGTCATGGGACTACCTCATACTCAAGCAAGACGTGACGCCATATGGGTCATTGTGGACCGGCTTACCAAGACTGCCCATTTTCTACTAATCAAGGCGACCGACTCGTTAGAAAGACTAGCCACGCTATATATCAAAGAGATCGTGGGGTTACACGGGGTACCATCAACCATAGTCTCGGACAGAGACCCTGGATTTACCTCCAGGTTTTGGAACGCATTGCAGAAGGCGTTCGGGACAAAATTGTGTTTAAGCACATCATACCACCCGCAAACAGATGGACAAATGGAAATGACCATCCAGTCATTGGAAGATATGTTACGAGCTTGTGTCCTAGACAGACTAGGAGAGTGGAAAAATCACTTACCACTGATCGGGTTTGCTTATAACAACAGTTACCATAGTAGCATCGGGATGGCACCATATGAGGCACTTTACGGGCAAAAGTGCCAATCTCCTTTATGCTGGTATGGACCAGAAGAGAAAGGCAACTTAGGACCCGAATTAGGAAGACAGGCCACAGAAGATATCAAAAGGATAAGGGAAAGAATACGTACCGCCCAAAGTCGACAAAAGAGTTATGCAGATCAACGAAGAAAACCCCTCGAATTTCAGGAGGGCGATCACGTGTTCCAAAAAAAAAATCACCACTACCACTGGGGTAGGAATGGCCCTTAAGGTACGGAAACTAAGCCCCCGGTACCTGGGCTTATTCCAAATCCTCCGACGTATAGGAAAGTCGACATACCAACTCGCCCTACCACCGAATCTATCGAGAATACACAACGTATTCTATATGTCCCAGCTCCAAAAATACCAGCACGATCCAAGCCATGTGTTGCAGCAAGAGGATGTAACACTCAAAGACGACCTGACCTTTGAACAACCAGCCATGAAGATTGTAGACAGAAGCATGAAGCAACTAAGGAGCAAGACGATACGACTGGTAAAAGTGGCATGGGGTAGTGGCAATTCAAGGGACTACACATGGAAAAAGAGATGCTGACATAAGACAGAAGTTCCCGGAATTATTTACAGGTAACGATCATGGTAAAGACTTCCTTTCCAACAGTAGGAGATTACAATAAGACCCCTAAGTTATTTAACAATCCTCATCGACCAATTTCGGATATGGAATTTGGGGACAAATTCTTTTTTTACGGGGGTGATAATGTAACAACCACCCCTTCTGGAAACAAAAATTAAATTCGAAATTCGAAAGTCAGTTGGGAGTTGGGCTTAGAATTTTGAATTTTATGGATAGGAATCTAATAACCGCCTTCCGTTTGAATTTAAAATTATCCCAACCACCCTATCACCAAATGTATATAAATAGGGGTGCACCTATAGGTAGAAAATCACTTCTCTCAAACACTAATCCTCTTCCTTCTCTCTCTACAAAAATATATTCTGTGTGCAAACACAAGGAACACAAGAGGCAAGCTCATAGGCAACAAGGAAGCGTTAGAAAAAGTGTAGAGAATTATGCCTTTCTTACTTATGTTGGCATGTAGTATGCTCTGTTTATTTTCTTCCATCCATGCATGGCTATCATCTTTCATGTATTTTATGGCATGAATTATTCTTTGCTTATCTCTCGTCTACACTAAGCATGATTATCTATTATGTCAATTATACCCTCTTGAATCCATTAATATGTATCCCATATCTTTTCTATGTGCATTTACATGACCTTTTAATTACCATTCATTCCTTTCATGTTAAGAGTACATGTCCCTTTAAAATGTTTTATTAAATTATTTAACATTTCCTAATTTTACTATGTGCCTTACATGACCTTTGATACCGTTACATCATTATTATTCCTTTAATGTTGAGAGTACATGCTCCTTTTTGTGTCTTGTTCAAAGAACCCTATTTTATTATATGCAACTAAATGACCCCTTATATCATTATGTTATTATTGCTCTTTTATTTTAAAGATCAAGGGTACATGCTTCTTATAATATCTAATCCAAGTATTTCAAATACCTACTTTCTTACAATATGCATTAAGATTATATTTTATACATTATATAATTAATATCTTCTTAGGGTTAAGAGTACATGTTTCTTTATAATTGTTTTATTCAGCTAATTAATATCCCTCATTTTATTACATGAAATTATATTGACTTTTATACCATTAGATTAATATTAATATTTCCATGAGTTAAAAAGAGTACATGCTTTCTTAAATATTTTATTCAAACATCTAATATACCGTATTCTACTATGTGCATATCATTATGTCATTATTACTCCTTTAAAGTCAAGAATACATGCTTTCTTAAATATTTTATTCGAATATTTAATATACCCTATTCTATTATGTGCATATATGTGACCTGTTATATTATTATGTTATTATTACTCCTTTAAAGCCAAGAGTACATACTTTCTTAAATATTTTATTCAAACATTTAATATACCCTATTCTATTATGTGCATATCATTATTATTACTCCTTCAAAGTCAAGAGTACATGCTTTTCTTAAATGTTTTATTCAAATATATAATATACTCTATTCTTATTATATGATCGTTGCACCATTATATTACTCCTTTAGGATCGAGAATACATAATTTCTTTAATATTTTGTGCAATTATTTAAAATGTCCTATTTTCTGTACTTTGATATGACCTCTTTCAATCCATGCTATTATATTACCAAGATCTTTTAATTAGAAAATCTATACACATACTAGAGTCTCATGATTTTCATATATCCCTTTATTATCACAATTGTTCCTTTTCTTCCATGATCTCTTCTTATATGATTTTTCTCTCGTGTATGTTTAAACAACCTAATTGTAAATTGAACTGAGGGAATGATCCTTCGGTAAGGGAAGGTGACCCCCAAAGACAAGATAATCGAGATGATCCTTCGGTAAGGGAAGGTGATCGAATCGAGATGATCCTTCGGTAAGGGAAGGTGATCGACAAACCTTTGGGAACCTTCGGTAAGGGAAGGAAACTCCCATCAATGTTATATAATAAGATATCTTTGTTGATATAACTCTTTTCTTGTGTATGTCTAAATAACCTTGATTGTAAATTGAACTGAGGGAGTGATCCTTCGGTAAGCGAAGGTGACCCCCAAAGACAAGATATCGAGATGATCCCTCGGTAAGGGAGGGTGATCGATCGAGATGATCCTTCGGTAAGGGAAGGTGATCGCCAAGACATTCGAGATAAGAACCTTCGGTAAGGGAAGGGGGACTCTCATTTATACCGGTTTGAGCTCAATACCTTCCATAAAAGTTAAAAGTTAAGAAAGAAGAAAGCATGAATGAAAGTTTGATGTTTATGTTTTTTTCTTTAGATTTAATTATGATTATGTTACTTAAGATGTTATCCTTCTATTTTCCTATATGCTTTCCTTTTTGCACACATGTTTTACAAGAAAGATACATATTACATGCCACGTTATACGCTCTTTTTAAAAATCCCGCACGTGAGCTGGAGATGGATATGGAGGTGTTGCATAACACTCCTACTGAGACGTTAGGTTCTCACTCCCTTTCTTTTCCCATACTGTCTCCAGAGGAACATGGCATAGCGAATAGAGACGACGCAGTGTCCCCCGAAGGTAACTTCTGAGTATGACCCCTCGAAGCACGCGTGGATAGTTGCGACCACTACTACCGTGCTCCAAACTATCTACTTAGATCGAGAGTTCGTAGAAGAAGAACCCCAGCTGCCCGTCGTAACCTTCCTAAATAGGAACGCTTTAGCATCTAAGAAGCGGTCATCTAAGGTGGTACACCTCGAGTCTGACTCCGAAACCGAGGAAGAGGAATCCGACAACCCGAGCCAAGGATAGGACATGACACAAGGATGGAAGTCTCTTCGATGAAACTAGTTAGGATGCGTTAGTTTCCTTTTCGTCATAGTTACCTTTAAGCACTATCTCCTTTAGATCCGTGTTCATGGGAATTCTTTTATGTTTGCTTGAACCTCTTCGAGTTTTGTTCAATTTCATCCTTTTAGTACTACTCAATTTTCACCCAAAGTTTCGCACGTATTTTCCTTCTCTTCTTACCTAACGATTTAGTTATCTTTGCCTTTTCGTATTAAGTGTGACACCCTACTTAAAGGCCTTTAAAGGTAGAATATTAATTTAGGGTGTTACAGGATCCAGAATGGGAAGGGACTGGCCCCAAATCGCGCCATTGGACTGCCTGCTCCGGCGCAAAAGGACCCGCCAGCAAACTCGCTGAAGCTGTTCGGAAGCCAGCTAAACACTGCGAAACCACCAGACACAACACTGAGCGAGTTCCAAATTAAGGTCGCCATATATGCTTTTGACCTTCAGGCAGACCCAATGTAAGCCCTTTAATTGTTGTTTTGCCTTCACCCTGGAATTGGTTATGTGCCCCTGTTAATCGCGGATTTCGTGCAGGGAGGAGCTAGTGAAGTTGGGGAACGTCGTCGTTAGGCGAAAAGAAATCCTGACACTCCGCCCAAGGGAAATGCCCGACGATATCATTTTCGATGCTCTGGCCATGAGACTCACTCTGGGGAGTCAGACTCCAGATGGGCCGAGTTTTTGGTGCCTACCTCCCCCATTCACAGTATATCTCACTTAACTCACATTGTGGCCACTAACAACTTCTTATGTAATTAGAACTTACATTTTCCCCACTTTGTTGCCTTTTTTTTAAGAATGTCGTTCTGGAGGCAAAGTTGCTGGCAGAAATGGTTAGGACTTATAAGGACAGTTGGATGAAGCCCTCCCACAATCTGGCTTATGTGAGTTGCTCTGTTACTCTTCCTTGCGTGGAAAACATACGACACCCCTAAGATCATTTCACGTATATTACCTGATCCCCTTTACAGGCTTACATCCCAGTCAAAGACATCTCAGCCCACTGGTATCTGATGGTGGTGGCGTTTGATGACATGAAGCTGTATCACTTCGATGCATGCATTGGGGATGAGGAGAGCACCACGAGGAAGATCATCATACGAAACTTGGTAAATTCCGTCCATGCACATTGCTTATAATCATGGTTGTGTATATATACTTGGAAATGACATTCACTTTGCAAGGCAGGGAGATGAACTATCCAGGATGATATCCACCCCTGCATACCCTGCCTATTTCCGCAAGAGGGCCAGGGGAGTGATGTGTTTCGGCATAGCAGAGCCAGATGGCCTTGCTTTATGCCAACCCTGGTGAGTTTCGAAAGATACATACACTTCACGTTAACCAAAGAGTCTTCATGCTCATGCCTAATACAAATTCTTCCTATGCAGTCATGTTTCTACCGCATGTGTTTTGAATTAGATGGCCATGGGAGGGGGATTCCAGAGAAAGATCCTGCAACAGGTTAAATCTTTTTACTTGTTTATTCCAATTATCTCAGCTCTGTTGCCGGTCTCTCCAATTTATGAACCAATTCCTTATTTCGCAGCTGGACGACAAATCCATAAGGATGCAGACCACCCTTGGCCTACTGTTATCGCCCTTTAATGAACAAGGAGGGTGGATTGGGAAGTTTGGTTTAGTGTCCCAGAATTGACGGTAGCAACCAATTTACGGCGAAACTCTTCACTATTTCATATGTTTTCTTAAATTTGTCTTGATTCCCATCTTTGGCAGAAAACTCTGGTTTCGTTGTTATTTTATTCTTCATGACTTGTTATTTTAGAACTCAATCACATGAACCCAAAGTTGTTAATGGGGAATTGTTTTATAACAGCTGTTTTTTTTCGATGGGTGAAGTTAAAACTGATGATTTTGTGAAATTAATTATCGTTGTCGAGCTAGGTTCAGCATGATTTACGCTTTGCTGGGCCGGGGCAATGTAAAAAACGTTAGCCCAATACCCGCTTCTTACTCAAATCCCCCTATATGGCCACAATATATGGGTGGATAAGTTTTTTTGTGCAAATCGAAAGGTGCAGGCCTTTTAATAGAGCCTGGTCCAGCAACAATTTTTTTTAAATCGGAAGTCTGGCTTAACAAAACCACAAAAAACAATACATTCAAATCTGACCCATCACGCACGAAACCTTTTGCCTTCTGGAAGAAGACTTGAGTGGAACTCTGACTACATAATTTAATTAATTAGATAGGATTGACTGTTCATATCTGCTCGATTCCCACGCTATCAAGTGTGTTGGTGGTTTTCTATCTTGTGCTTCTCAGAATATCCCCTTCCTCTCCATTGCTGCCTGGACAAAAAAATGGCCGCAGAATACGCCAAAGGTGACGTCGTTAGGGTTCTCAAAGTGGCAGGAGAGCCGTCGTAACCGATGGTAGGTTAAAGCTTTCTCATATGTTCTTTCCATTATTTCTTACTCGACTATCCGCATTTTATTATATCTCTTACGTTGTCTCTTCATATGCCCCTATCTGCAGCGTCTATCATTACCAAATGGTCTCCTCCCCAAAGCTAGCAACGCAATCTACATCACAGTCACCGACGGGTTGGACCGTACTTACAAGATTGCATGCAACCCTAGGGGGTGGAAAGAGGTCACTCTCGGGAGGGGATGGCAAAGGTTTTATCATGAATACAAGCTACAACCTACTAACATTCTGCTCTTCAAGCACAAGGGCAGAGATGACTTCAGCGTTCGCATCTTTGAGTCACCTGGTGTGGAGAGGACGTATGCTACGTCCGGTGGTGAATTCGGCGACATGACACCCCCCAGGTGCACAGGAACCGTCCACGCGCTCCTCAAAAGCCCCGGCCTCGAACAGGCTGCATCAATGTCCCCAGGAGTGCGGCTGCAGCTGAGGTGGAGCAGACATTTCATTCTGAGCACCCATTCTTCATCATGCAG
The DNA here is from genome assembly GCF_003086295.3 of Arachis hypogaea. NCBI lineage: Eukaryota > Viridiplantae > Streptophyta > Magnoliopsida > Fabales > Fabaceae > Arachis > Arachis hypogaea. The sequence goes on along the minus strand of NC_092042.1, from coordinate 16,391,466 downwards.
ATCACAAAAAGGCTGTTGGGCGTCCAGTTCCTGGTAATGCCTTTCCCTCTCCACTATATATACACCTCTTACGTAACCAGTATTTGGGGTCCACATTATCTGTTTTGTTCCCTTGCTGTTCCCTCTATCGAAAGTAATATGGCGGCCTGGGTGGTCCACATTAAGTTTTGTTCTTTTGCTGCACCTTATTTTGTTGGCCTATGTGCCCTTGTACGTGGTCCACATCTTGTGTCTTGTGATGTTGCTTAATTGTTAATGGTTGGCTATCTGGTGGAGCAGTTGTTGACTTCAAATTAATTAGACAAATTTGTTGGTAACGCCTTGTATGTTGTTCTTAAATTCCTATGTTTATGGAAACAACAAGCACCCAATTGCATGCTAACTGTTCATAATGCCATCATCAATAGTTGCCATTTCAATATGGTTGAATATCATGCACAATGCATTCATGTTACCCATGCCTTTAACTACATCTCCTTGTCGTTTTTGGTTTGCCCAGCCAAATGTGCCGCACTTTGGAGACGACGTCAGCGATGATGTGATGGTCACTCTACGTGCAGGGGATATTTCCGTCCAGGCCTCCTACGACAGATATGGGGGCAATAGAAGGCACAATTGTGGCACCATCAGCGGAGGGTGGGGGGATTTCTTGCGCAAGTGCAACATAACTGACGAGAAGCTAGCCGTGTTTGAGATCTCCAGGACCAACCCAGACGTGGAGCTGCTGGTCCAATTTGTTGACTTCGAATGAGTTAAACTGGGTTAATGCCCAAGCTGACCATCTTATTTTGGATTGCCTTTTGTAATTTGGCAAAAACTTTGTGTTTTGACTGTTGATTTCTTACAACTGCTAGAATTAACTTTTTGTACATCATACAATCTTATGACGTTTAAGTAGGTACTTTTAAAAATATCAGTGTTCTTTAGCTTCTGTTACTATAGTTAATCTTGCCTCCTACACTCTCAAACAGCACCATGGATGCTCTAGATTACTTTACAATCTCAATTCACACGGCACCATGGATGCCCTACACTAATTTTCAATTGCAATTCACAGAGCACCATGGATACGTTAGTGCAGTTTCCAATCTCAATATAGCGCGTTACAAAATAATGTCATATAACGGCCTGAATATGGTCGATTTGAAAGTATAACAGTTCAAAACAGAGTTTTCTATAGCTAGCCATTGTTTGTCCAAACATACAACATCAAACATGATCTTCTACGAAACAAAAACACCTGCTGCATCACCTAACCTTTGCCTAATATAAAGACCCCCGTTCCCACTGGATTGAGCTGTGAGCGCACTTACCACACGAATGATTACTAAATTCTGCCCTGTGAATCATAGTCCTCGTCAAAGGCAAGGTCCGTTGCATCGTCCCATGCCGGCAGCTACAACGATACATTCACTTAGCCATGAACTACGAATCCATGAATGGTCAATACATTAAATGAAAAGTACGACTAAACAAATTTGTTGACAAACTGTTACCTCCTCCTCCTCAGACGAGTCCTCCATTGTTACAGTCTCACCTTCACCCTCACCACCAAAGTATGATGCACCCTCTTGTGTATTCATTCTGCTGTTGGGATTTAAGTGGCAGGATACTCGATTATTACCTCTATGGCGACAAAGACCGTACCTCTTCACCCCCTTCACCGTTTCTTTTCTTTCCCTCTTTCGACACCGCACCAATTGTGGATCCCTCACACAGCCCTCTAGTGTTGAAGCCTCCCCAACTTCATTCAGACCAACTGCATCACCAGAATCCTGAATCTCTTTCAGCCGCGCTATCTCATGAAGAACTTTATCCGTCATGTCCATAAATTTAGCTTTGTGACGACACGCAAGAACACACATTTCCCTGCATAGATCATTTAACATCCAATTGCGGCAGGTGATCATTGAATCCCAGCAAAACAGACCTTTCTCCATAAAAGTCCTTACTTTCGAGCAAGCACTCTTGGACCAACAATCCAAAACAAGACTGTCTGGTATGTCAGTCATCTCTAAATGTACCAGCACTGCTACAATGTGATCACACGGTATACCAAAGGACTCCATTCGCAAGCAAGAGCACTTGAAACTGTTACTGTCACTATAGTGACACACTTGCCACTCCCTACGCGCATTAGCTGACCTACACAAAGTGAATGTATCAGAAGTCTGGGTCCATGTGTATGTTCGTACCTTCAGTGTGCAAGCGCGGAAAAGCACGGGCTTGAAGTTGAAGAAAATTGCCCTTGTCAGCTTCTTTGCTGCTGACCTCTCCAAATCATGAAATGGACTCTATAGAACTGGTTCCCCAACCATGGATAACAGATCAAAGTGTGCTTCCCTGGACCTCATTTGGGATATGCAACGCATAAAGTCCCTCAAATTATGGCGAGACTGCACAAATTTACCCAGCATTGAGTGCAATCCTTCATACCTTGACGTTGTACGAAAACCCTTAAAGAAGTTGCCCACATCCTTCTCCTAGAGTAAAGGTCAGAAACCCATTGATTATCAGACAGGCCAAGCGCATCCACCATATAATGCCAATGATCTTCAAACTCCCACACCTCATAATCGAACAGCACGCATTTCTTAAATTCAGAAATAAATCTGGGGTTGCTTAGGTTAGAAGTGGCATTTCTCAGCAGATGCCATGCACACAAACGGTGATAGGCCTCAGAAAACACCGCTTCAATTGCCTTTTTCATCGCTCCATGCCCATCTGTTATCACACATCTATGTGCTTTGCCCTTGACAGCGCGAAATTGTGAACAATACTTTTCACAACTCTCATAATCCCCGGTCATGAACCCCAAAAACTTGGTGTTCAATACCATGGCATTAACACAACTTCGCACAACTAACCAGCAAGTGCACTGGGTCGTCCAAGTAATAAACCTTACGCGAGTAAGGGTCGATCCCACGGAGATTGTTGGTATGAAGCAAGCTATGGTCATCTTGTAAATCTTAGTCAGGCAAACTCAAATGGGTATGGTGATAAACGCATAAAACATAAAGATAAAGATAGAGATACTTATGTAATTCATTGGTAGGAATTTCAGATAAGCGCATGAAGATGCCTTCCCTTCCGTCTCTCTGCTTTCCTACTGTCTTCATCCAATCCTTCTTACTCCTTTCCATGGCAAGCTTAAGCAAGGGTTTCACCGTTGTCAGTGGCTACCTCCCATCCTCTCAGTGGAAATGTTCAACGCAGCCTGTCACGGCACGGCTATCCATCTGTCGGTTCTCGATCAGGCCGGAATAGAATCCAGTGATTCTTTTGCGTCTGTCACTAACGCCCCGCCCTCAGGAGTTTGAAGCACGTCACAGTCATTCAATCATTGAATCCTACTCAGAATACCACAGACAAGGTTAGACCTTCCGGATTCTCTTGAATGCCGCCATCAGTTCTAGCCTATACCACGAAGACTCTGATCTCACGGAATGGCTGGCTTGGTTGTCAGGCGAGCACTCGGTTGTCAGGCGATCAACCATGCATCGTGTATCAGGAATCCAAGAGATATTCACCCAATCGAAGGTAGAACGGAGGTGGTTGTCAGTCACACGTTCATAGGCGAGAATGATGATGAGTGTCACGGATCATCACATTCATCAAGTTGAAGAACAAGTGATATCTTAGAACAAGAACAAGCGGAATTGAATAGAAGAACAATAGTAATTGCATTAATACTCGAGGTACAGCAGAGCTCCACACCTTAATCTATGGTGTGTAGAAACTCCACCGTTGAAAATACATAAGAACAAGGTCTAGGCATGGCCGTGAGGCCAGCCTCCCAATGATCTAAGAACTAGATGTCCAAAGATGATCTAGAGATCTAAAGTGATCAAAAGATGAAAATACAATAGTAAAAGGTCCTACTTATAGAAAACTAGTAGCCTAAGGTTTACAAAAATGAGTAAATGACATAAAAATCCACTTCCGGGCCCACTTGGTGTGTGCTTGGGCTGAGCAATGAAGCATTTTCGTGCAGAGACTTCTCTTGGAGTTAAACGCCAGCTTTAGTGCCAGTTTGGGCGTTTAACTCCCATTTCGGTGCCAGTTCTGGCGTTTAACGCTGGAATTCCTGAGGGTGATTTTGAACGCCGGTTTGGGCCATCAAATCTTGGGCAAAGTATGGACTATCATATATTGCTGGAAAGCCCAGGATGTCTACTTTCCAACGCCGTTGAGAGCGCGCCAATTGGGCTTCTGTAGCTCCAGAAAATCCACTTCGAGTGCAGGGAGGTCAGAATCCAACAGCATCTGCAGTCCTTTTTAGTCTCTGAATCAGATTTTTGCTCAGGTCCCTCAATTTCAGCCAGAAAATACCTGAAATCACAGAAAAACACACAAACTCATAGTAAAGTCCAGAAAAGTGAATTTTAACTAAAAACTAATAAAAATATACTAAAAACTAACTATATCATACTAAAAACATACTAAAAACAATGCCAAAAAGCGTACAAATTATCCGCTCATGACAACACCAAACTTAAATTGTTGCTTGTCCTCAAGCAACTGAAAATCAAATAAGATAAAAAGAAGAGAATATGCAATGAATTCCAAAAACATCTATGAAGATCAGTATTAATTAGATGAGCGGGGCTTTTAGCTTTTTGCCTCTGAATAGTTTTGGCATCTCACTCTATCCTTTGAAATTCAGAATGATTGGCTTCTTTAGGAACTCAAAATCCAGATAGTGTTATTAATTCTCCTAGTTAAGTATGATGATTCTTGAACATAGCTACTTATTGAGTCTTGGCTGTGGCCCAAAGCACTCTGTCTTCCAGTATTACCACTGGATACATACATGCCACAGACACATAATTGGGTGAACCTTTTCAGATTGTGACTCAGCCTTGCTAAAGTCCCCAATTAGAGGTGTCCAGGGTTCTTAAGCACACTCTTTTTGCCTTGGATCACAACTTTATTTCTTTCTCTCTTTTTTTTTTCGTTTTCTTTTCTTTTTCTCTTCTTTTTTTTTTGAATAGAAATGCTTTTTCTTGCTTTCAAGAATCATTTTTATGATTTTTCAGATCCTCAGTAACATGTCTCCTTTTTCATCATTCTTTCAAGAGCCAACATTCATGAACCACAAATTCAAGATACATATGCACTGTTTAAGCATACATTCAGAGAACAAGAGTATTGCCACCACATCAAAATAATCAAACTGTTGTAAAATTCGAAATTCATGCAATTCTTTTCTTTTTCAATTAAGCACGTTTTTATTTAAGAGAGGTGATGGATTCATAGGACATTCATAACTTTTAGGCATAGACACTAAGACACTAATGATCACAAGACACAAACATAGATAAACATAAGCACTAAAATTCGAAAAACAGAAAATAAAGAACAAGGAGATTTAAAGAACGGGTCCACCTTAGTGATGGCGGCTCTTTCTTCCTCTTGAAGATCCTATGGAGTGCTTGAGCTCCTCAATATCTCTTCCTTGTCTTTGTTGTTCCTCTCTCATGATTCTTTGATCTTCTCTAATTTCATAGAGGATGATGGAGTGTTCTTGGTGCTCCACCCTTAGTTGTCCCATGTTGGAACTCAATTCTCCTAGGGAGGTATTCAGTTGCTCCCAATAGTTTTGTGGAGGAAAGTGCATCCCTTGAGGAATCTCAGGGATCTCATGATGAGTGGGATCTCTTGTGTGCTCCATCCTCTTCTTAGTAATGGGCTTGTCCTCATCAATGGGGATATCTCCCTCTATGTCAACTCCAACTGAATAACAGAGGTGACAAATGAGATGAGGAAAGGCTAACCTTGCCAAGGTAGAGGACTTGTCCGCCACCTTATAAAGTTCTTGAGCTATAACCTCATGAACTTCTATTTCTTCTCCAATCATGATGCTATGAATCATGATAGCACGGTCTATGGTAACTTCGGACCGGTTGCTAGTGGGAATGATTGAGCGTTGGATGAACTCCAACCATCCTCTAGCCACGGGTTTGAGGTCATGCCTTCTCAATTGAACCGGCCTTCCTCTTGAATCTCTCTTCCATTGGGCGCCCTCTTCACATATGACTGTGAGGACTTGGTCCAACCTTTGATCAAAGTTGACCCTTCTAGTGTAAGGATGTTCATCTCCTTGCATCATAGGCAAGTTGAATGCCAACCTTACATTTTCCGGACTAAAATCCAAGTATTTCCCCCGAACCATAGTAAGATAATTCTTTGGATCCGGGTTCACACTTTGATCATGGTTCTTGGTGATCCATGCATTGACATAGAACTCTTGAACCATCAAGATTCCGACTTGTTGAATGGGGTTGGTAAGAACTTCCCAACCTCTTCTTCGGATCTCATGTCGGATCTCCGGATATTCACCCTTTTTGAGTGAAAAAGGGACCTCGGGGATCACCTTCTTCAAGGCCACAACTTCGTAGAAGTGGTCTTGATGCACCCTTGAGATGAATCTTTCCATCTCCCATGACTCGGAGGTGGAAGCTTTTGCTTTCCCTTTCCTCTTTCTAGAGGTTTCTCCGGCCTTGGATGCCATAAATGGTTATGGAAAAACAAAAAGCAATGCTCTTACCACACCAAACTTAAAATGTTTGCTCGTCCTCGAGCAAAAGAAGAAAGAAGAGAGTAGAAGAAGTAGAAATGAGGAAGAAGGGAATGGCTTTGTGTTCGGCCAAAGGGGGAAGAAGTGGTGTTTAGGTTGTGTGAAAATGAAGGAGTGAAGATGGGTTTATATAGGAGAGGGGGAAGGGTAGGGTTCGGTCATTTGAAGGTGGGTTTGTGTGGGAAAGTGGTTTGAATTTGAATGGTGAGGTAGGTGGGGTTTTATGAAAGATGGATGTGAGTGGTGAAGAGAAAGAAGGGATTTGATAGGTGAGGGGTTTTTGGGGAAGAGGTGTTGAGGTGATTGGTGAATGGGTGAAGAAGAGGGAGAGTGGTGGGGTAGGTGGGGATCCTGTGGGGTCCACAGATCCTGAGGTGTCAAGGAAAAGTCATCCCTGCACCAAATGGCAAGCAAAAATGCATTTTTAGCCATTTCTGGCGTTAAACGCCGGGCTGGTGCCCATTTCTGGCGTTTAACGCCAGCTTCTTGCCCTTTTCTGGCGTTTAACGCCAGTCTGGTGCCCCTTTCTGGCGTTAAACGCCCAGAATGGTGCCAGACTGGGCGTTAAACGCCCAACAGCTAGCCTCACTGGCGTTTAAACGCCAGTAGGTGCGTCCTCCAGGGTGTGCTGTTTTTCTTCCTGTTTTTCATTCTGTTTTTGCTTTTTTCATTGATTTTGTGACTTCTTATGATCATCAACCTACAAAAAATATAAAATGACAAAGAAAAAAATATATAAAATATAACATTGGGTTGCCTCCCAACAAGCGCTTCTTTAATGTCAGTAGCTTGACAGAGGACTCTCATGGAGCCTCACAAATGCTCAGAGCCATGTTGGAACCTCCTAACACCAAACTTAGAGTTTGAATGTGGGGGTTCAACACCAAACTTAGAGTTTGGTTGTGGCCTCCCAACACCAAACTTAGAGTTTGACTGTGGGGGCTCTGTTTGGCTCTGCTTTGAGAGAAGCTCTTCATGCTTCCTCTCCATGGTGACGGAGGGATATCCTTGGGCCTTAAATACCAAGGATTCTTCATTCACTTGAATGATCAATTCTCCTCTATCAACATCAATCACAGCCCTTGCTGTGGCTAGGAAGGGTCTGCCAAGGATGATGGATTCATCCATGCACTTCCCAGTCTCTAGGACTATGAAATCAGCAGGGATGTAATGGCCTTCAACCTTTACCAGAACATCCTCTACAAGCCCATAAGCTTGTTTTCTTGAGTTGTCTGCCATCTCTAGTGAGATTTTTGTAGCTTGCACCTCAAAAAGATCCCTAGCTTCTCCATTACAGAGAGAGGCATGAGGTTTACACTTGACCCTAAGTCACACAAGGCCTTCTTGAAGGTCATGGTGCCTATGGTACAAGGTATTGAAAACTTCCCAGGGTCTTGTCTCTTTTGGGGTAATTTCTGCTTAGACAAGTCATCCAGTTCTTTGGTGAGCAAATGGGGTTCATCCTCCCAAGTCTCCTTTCCAAATAACTTGTCATTTAGCTTCATGATTGCTCCAAGGTATTTAGCAACTTGCTCTTCAGTAACATACTCATCCTCTTCAGAGGAGGAATACTCATCAGAGCTCATGAATGGCAGAAGTAAGTCCAATGGAATCTCTATGGTCTCGTTTTGAGCCTCAGATTCCCATGGTTCCTCATTGGGGAACTCATTGGAGGCCAGTGGACGCCCAGTGAGGCCTTCCTCAGTGGCGTTCACTGCCTCTCCCTCCTCCCAAAATTCGGCCATGTTGATGGCCTTGCACTCTCCTTTTGGATTTTCTTCTATATTGCTTGGGAGAGTACTAGGAGGGAGTTCAGTGATTTTCTTGCTCAGCTGACCCACTTGTCCTTCCAAGTTTCTGATGGAGGACCTTGTTTCAGTCATGAAACTTTGAGTGGTTTTGATTAGATCAGAGACCATGGTTTCTAAGTCAGAGGTATTCTGCTTAGAACTCTCTGTCTGTTGCTGAGAAGATGATGGAAAAGGCTTGCTATTGCTAAACCTGTTTCTTCCACCATTATTGTTATTGAAACCTTGTTGAGGTCTCTGTTGATCCTTCCATGAGAGATTTGGATGATTTCTCCATGAAGGATTATAGGTGTTTCCATAGGGTTCTCCCATGTAATTCACCTCTTCCATTGAAGGGTTCTCAGGATCATAAGCTTCTTCCTCAGATGAAGCTTCCTTAGTACTGCTTGGTGCATTTTGCATTCCAGACAGACTTTGAGAAATCATATTGACTTGTTGAGTCAATATTTTGTTCTGAGCCAATATGGCATTCAGAGTGTCAATCTCAAGAACTCCTTTCTTCTGACTAGTCCCATTGTTTACAGGATTTCTTTCAGAAGTGTACATGAATTGGTTATTTGCAACCATTTCAATCAGTTCTTGAGCTTCAGTAGGCGTCTTCTTCAGATGAAGAGATCCTCCAGCAGAGCTATCCAAAGACATCTTGGATAGTTTAGAGAGACCATCATAGAAAATACCTATGATGCTCCATTCAGAAAGCATGTCAGAGGGACACTTTCTGATCAATTGTTTGTATCTTTCCCAAGCTTCATAGAGGGATTCTCCTTCCTTCTGTCTGAAGGTTTGGACTTCCACTCTAAGCTTACTCAATTTTTGAGGTGGAAAGAACTTTGCCAAGAAGGCATTGACTAGCTTTTCCCAAGAGTCCAGGCTTTCTTTAGGTTGAGAATCCAACCATGTTCTAGCTCTGTCTCTTACAGCAAAAGGGAATAGCATAAGTCTGTAGACCTCAGGGTCAACCCCATTAGTCTTGACAGTGTCACAGATTTGCAAGAATTCAGCTAAAAACTGATGAGGATCTTCCAATGGAAGTCCATGGAACTTGTAATTCTGTTGCATTAGAGAAACTAATTGAGGCTTAAGCTCAAAGTTGTTTGCTCCAATGGCAGGGATAGAGATGCTTCTCCCATAGAAGTCGGGAGTAGGTGCAGTAAAGTCACCCAGCACCTTCCTTGCATTGTTGGCATTGTTGTTGTTTTCGGCTGCCATGTGTTCTTCTTCTTTGAAGAATTCGGTTAAGTCCTCTACAGAGAGTTGTGCTTTGGCTTCTCTTAGCTTTCTCTTCAAGGTCCTTTCAGGTTCAGGATCAGCCTCAACAAGAATGCTTTTGTCTTTGCTCATGCTCATAAGAAAGAGAAGGGAACAAGAAAATGTGGAATCCTCTATGTCACAGTATAGAGATTCCTTTAGGTGTCAGAGGAAAAGAAAAGTAGAAGACAGAAGTAGAAAATTCGAACTTATCAAAGAAGATGGAGTTCGAATTTTGCATCAAAGAATAGTGTTAGTCCATAAATAGAAGGATATGAGAAGAAGGGAAGTAATTTTCGAAAATTAAGTAAAAGATTTTAAAAACATTTTGAAAAACATTAATTGATTTTCGAAAATAAAAGTGGGAAAGAAATCAAGTGATTTTTGAAAAAGAATTTGAAATTAAAAATAAAAAAGATTTGATTGAAAACTATTTTGAGAAAGATGTGGTTAAGAAGATATGATTAGTTTTAAAAAGATGTGATTGAGAAGATATGATTTGAAAAACATTTTAAAAAGATTTGATTTGAAAATTAAAAACTTGGCTAACAAGAAAAGATATGATTCAAACATTAAACCTTTCTCAACAGAAAAGGCAACATTCTTGAAATGTTGAATCAAATCATTAATTGATAGCAAGTATTTTTAAAAAAGAAAGAAATTGATTTTGAAAAAGATTTGATTGAAAAGATATGATTTGAAAAAGATTTGATTTTGAAAAACTTTGAAAACTTGAAAAAAAATGATTTGAAAACAAAATCTTCCCCCTTGTGCCATCCTGGCGTTAAACGCCCAGAATGGTGCACATTCTGGCGTTTAACGCCCAAAACTATACCCTTTTGGGCGTTAAACGCCCAACCAGGTACCCTGGCTGGCGTTTAAATGCCAGTCTGTCCTTCTTCACTGGGCGTTTTGAACGCCCAGCCTTTTCTGTGCAATTCCTCTGCTGTATGTTCTGAATCTTCAATTCTCTGTATTATTGACTTGAGAAGACACAAATTAAAAATATTTTTGGATTTTTAATAATAAGGACAAATCAAAATGCAACAAGAATCAAATAACAATGCATGCAAGACACCAAACTTAGCAGTTTGTATACTACTGACACTAACAAAATGAGAATGCATATGAGACACACAAAACACTCAAGTCAATAGAATTCAAAGATCAGAGCACGAAAATCATCAAGAATTACTTGAAGATCCTTAAGACACATGAATGAATGCATGCAATTGACACCAAACTTAAGATGAGACACTAGACTCAAACAAGAAATTTTTGGATTTTATGATTTTTTTGATTTTTTTTTGTGTTTTTCGAAAATTAAGTGGAAAAAGATATCAAAATTCTTAATGAGAATTCTAGGAATTAGTGCAATGCTAGTCTAAGACTCCGGTCCAGGAATTAGACATGGCTTTACAGCCAGCCAAGCTTTCAAAGAAAGCTTCGGTCCAAAACACTAGACATGGCCAAAGGCCAGCCAAGCCTTAGCAGATCACTGCTCCAAAAGCAAGATTGATAAAAATCAACAAGCTCTTGTGATGATGAGTTGAAACCTCGGTCCAATGAAATTAGACATGGCTTCACAGCCAGCCAGACTTCAACAAATCATCATGAAACTCTAGAATTCATCTTCAAGAATTTCGAAAAAAATAAATACCTAATCTAAGCAACAAGATGAACCGTCAGTTGTCCAAACTCAAACAATCCCCGGCAACGGCGCCAAAAACTTGACGGCGCGAAATTGTGAACAATACTTTTCACAACTCTCATAATCCCCGGTCATGAACCCCAAAAACTTGGTGTTCAATACCATGGCATTAACACAACTTCGCACAACTAACCAGCAAGTGCACTGGGTCGTCCAAGTAATAAACCTTACGCGAGTAAGGGTCGATCCCACGGAGATTGTTGGTATGAAGCAAGCTATGGTCATCTTGTAAATCTTAGTCAGGCAAACTCAAATGGGTATGGTGATAAACGCATAAAACATAAAGATAAAGATAGAGATACTTATGTAATTCATTGGTAGGAATTTCAGATAAGCGCATGAAGATGCCTTCCCTTCCGTCTCTCTGCTTTCCTACTGTCTTCATCCAATCCTTCTTACTCCTTTCCATGGCAAGCTTAAGCAAGGGTTTCACCGTTGTCAGTGGCTACCTCCCATCCTCTCAGTGGAAATGTTCAACGCAGCCTGTCACGGCACGGCTATCCATCTGTCGGTTCTCGATCAGGCCGGAATAGAATCCAGTGATTCTTTTGCGTCTGTCACTAACGCCCCGCCCTCAGGAGTTTGAAGCACGTCACAGTCATTCAATCATTGAATCCTACTCAGAATACCACAGACAAGGTTAGACCTTCCGGATTCTCTTGAATGCCGCCATCAGTTCTAGCCTATACCACGAAGACTCTGATCTCACGGAATGGCTGGCTTGGTTGTCAGGCGAGCACTCGGTTGTCAGGCGATCAACCATGCATCGTGTTTCAGGAATCCAAGAGATATTCACCCAATCGAAGGTAGAACAGAGGTGGTTGTCAGTCACACGTTCATAGGCGAGAATGATGATGAGTGTCACGGATCATCACATTCATCAAGTTGAAGAACAAGTGATATCTTAGAACAAGAACAAGCGGAATTGAATAGAAGAACAATAGTAATTGCATTAATACTCGAGGTACAGCAGAGCTCCACACCTTAATCTATGGTGTGTAGAAACTCCACCGTTGAAAATACATAAGAACAAGGTCTAGGCATGGCCGTGAGGCCAGCCTCCCAATGATCTAAGAACTAGATGTCCAAAGATGATCTAGAGATCTAAAGTGATCAAAAGATGAAAATACAATAGTAAAAGGTCCTACTTATAGAAAACTAGTAGCCTAAGGTTTACAGAAATGAGTAAATGACATAAAAATCCACTTCCGGGCCCACTTGGTGTGTGCTTGGGCTGAGCAATGAAGCATTTTCGTGCAGAGACTTCTCTTGGAGTTAAACGCCAGCTTTAGTGCCAGTTTGGGCGTTTAACTCCCATTTCGGTGCCAGTTCTGGCGTTTAACGCTGGAATTCCTGAGGGTGATTTTGAACGCCGGTTTGGGCCATCAAATCTTGGGCAAAGTATGGACTATCATATATTGCTGGAAAGCCCAGGATGTCTACTTTCCAACGCCGTTGAGAGCGCGCCAATTGGGCTTCTGTAGCTCCAGAAAATCCACTTCGAGTGCAGGGAGGTCAGAATCCAACAGCATCTGCAGTCCTTTTTAGTCTCTGAATCAGATTTTTGCTCAGGTCCCTCAATTTCAGCCAGAAAATACCTGAAATCACAGAAAAACACACAAACTCATAGTAAAGTCCAGAAAAGTGAATTTTAACTAAAAACTAATAAAAATATACTAAAAACTAACTATATCATACTAAAAACATACTAAAAACAATGCCAAAAAGCGTACAAATTATCCGCTCATCAGCCCTTCATGGCATCCAGAAACTGTTGCAACAACCAAGTGTAAGTCTGCTCATTCTCATTTGCAATTAGCACAGCAGCAAACACAATCGTTTGGTTATGGTGATTCACTCCAGAAAACACAACCAGTGGACACATATATTTATTCTTCCGATATGTCGCATCAAATGTCACCACACCCCCAAACAAATCATAATTCAGATGACTGCAATTATCCGACCAAAACAGGTGCACCAAACGACCATCCTTGTCCGCCAAATAATGCACAAACATTCTAGAATTAGCCTGCACCGTTGACTCCAGGAACTTAAGGCAAGCCGTCGCATCCCCACCAATGAGCCTCTGTTGCTTCCCTATCTAGTTATACATGTCCCTCTTTAGAAACGAAAGGTTTTGGAATCCCCCGGCAGTCTGCACAAAAGATGAATAAATCTGTGGGGTTTAAATCCCAACTCTAAGCATCATGTTCATTTGTTCCAAGGCGGCTGCATCCATTTTCCTATGGCCCGGTAGCATGAAAGTCAGTCTATCGTCCAGCATCTCGTGGTTGTGAACATCCTGAAAGTATGATATTATCCATCTACCACTTTCGGAGGGCACGTGGACGCACATCTCTGCCTCACAGCCGCATCTGGTCTCCACCTTTGGCTCACGCTTGCGTCGCATGCCGTCGTTAACAGACCCCATTCCTCTAAACCCCTGCCGGAAACATACAAATTATTGTTGAGTAATCTCATTCCTCACATTTCGCCGAATCTTATTCTTCCTCACAGCGAAACCATTCATCTTCGCATACAAACTGTAAAACAAGAATGCCACCGATCGATCCGAAATTTATACACCCCCATCTCTGCAACGCTGTCCACTGCTCTCTCTTCCCAGTTGTCAAAGAATCTATCCCCGAAATTCTCCTCTGCATTCGACTCCACCCCTAATTCCCCATCATCAACTTTGTCACCGAATTTGTCGCCGCCTGGATCGAAGGCATCGCTACCATCGCCTCCCTCTTCTTCGGCAGACAACAGCCGGTAATATTCGTCCGCCGCGGATTCTTCCTCCATGCAGTTCTGCGCAGAAATGGCGTTCACGGACATCACACCAAATATTCTGTAACAAAAAATTGCCAAAAATATAGGGCTTCTCAGTCGGTCTTCATCTCCTCGCTCTACCAACTGGGCTAAAACGGTGAGTCAACAACCCATTCATAGAGTGGGGGTTTAAATGCAAACTTGTCTAAATTGAGGGGTCATAACACTATATGCAAAACTATATAAGCAATGTTGTAAAAAACAAAAAGACCTGCCACCAAAGCAGATACTTGTGTCAGAGGTGACAGGTGCATCAATCTCCTCATTTGGACCGGTGTAGGCTATAACTCACCTACTTCTAATTAGTCTAATAATTTTTCTATTAATTTCAAAAAGTAACACTCCTTTCCTGCTGACAACAACTAGTCCAAATACTTCTGCAACTGAAGCAGCAGCAGAATTTGTCCTATTGATCTATTCAATGGACACTTGTCAATCTAAAATCCAAACAGCACAAATCTATATCTGTAGATTTGTCCCCCTTGTTTATACCGAAGAATTGGCCTTAGTATTAAACTAATTAGTGTATATAAATTCCAACCCTAACAAATAAAACCAGCAATCTCACTCACCATTAATAATTATATCACCAAATTTACTAATAGCTATAAGTTAACAACTTTAGGTGTTGATAGATTAAACAATAAAAAAATACAAAGCCAACCTAACAAATCTCCACTTGGTTTTATGTTTTTCTCTTTTTTTTTTTTAAATTAGAGTAGTAAAAATAGTAATACTAAAATAAAAGAACAAGTTAAAGTAGACAAGTGAGGTGAGATAACCCTAATCAAGAATCACAACGCATCAACAACAAAAAAACTTATACTAGAGAACATCTTCATCATATTCGACAATATTTGTTATTGCATTTGACTCTTTATCCTTCTTACTTTTGAGTTTTGGACAATCTGATTTTTAATGTTTTTCTTTGTGGTAATACCTATGTCTACATTCGTTATAATTTTTAGATTTTTCAATATTTTTCGATTACCTAAAACCATCAAAATATTGGTAACATCAATATGATTTTCATTATCATGCCTCATTCTTTTGTGACTCAAAATTGAGAATTTAACCTTATCACTATTTAAACTTTCACATCCATAGATAAATATTTCACGAAAATGTTTATACAAATTAGATAATGAACAAAGCAACATCATAACTTGTTGTTCTCTAAATGAAGTCTCAACCATCTTTTTCAACTCTATGATGAGTGATGTGAACTCAACAATGTGAGATTCTACAGATATTCCTTCTGCCATATGAAGTGTAAGCAAACATTGCAAGACACTAATGTCATTAGCCACGGTTTTTGTCATATATAATGATGATAACTTGTTCCATAATGCAACTACTATTTTTTCTAAAAGAATTTCTTATAATACATCGTCTATAATGCATAACTAAATCATAGTAAGAGTCTTTTGATTAGTCTCTTTTCATTGTGTCACTTCCATTATGTCCCGCATTTTATTTTTGCCATCAATTGTAACTCGAACACCATTTTGTATAAGAAATATCATCATACGAACTTTTCACACCCAAAATTAATGCAATCATCAAATTGTTTAATTCCAAACTTCATCATAAATGACATCTACTAAATAAATTTGTCCCAGAACTCTTATGAGTTTTGATACTACTTATTATGAATTTAGGCGATAAAGAGCGGCACGGAAGCGGAAGCCTAACAAAATGGCACAAGAGAAATTTACGTGGCTCAACTTAAATCAACAATCAAATATTTTATTATCAAATATGACAAGTTACAAATGGGTGACAACTTCACCTATTCAATAATATCTAAGAATGAGATATCAAATTGATAATATTCTACAAACCCAAATTTCAAATCAAATTCACCTAAAATACATATTGATATTACATTAATTGGTATATACAAACTCCACCATCACAAATAACACTAAGTTATTTATAATGTTAGAGATATAACCATTAATGTTGCCTTCTCCGATCCCATAAGCTTAAGCTTTTGGGATGAGTTTCATGACATGGTATCAGAGCTCTATGTTCGAAAGGTCAAGAGTTCGATCCTTGGTGAACCCCAAAGTAAAAAAAATAGCATAAGGCAAATAAAAGAGAAAAGAAGACCTATGCAAAAATCAAACAAACCCAAAAAGAGGCTCTTGTTTGAGGGGAGTGTTAATGCCTGGTCCGAGTCCAAGAACAACCACATAACATGAGCTTTTCCAGGGTAGCTTTAATGTCTTGGAGGATCGAATCTATTTCTCACAAATCATCATTTGACTTTATGACTTTAATCGGTGCTAGGCAATTCAATTCAACCGCTATTTTTCTAATTTTCTATATTTTAAAAAGTTAACTTTTAAAACTAACTTTGATAAAATACTTTTAAAAAATAAAAACTTTACCAAATTATATATTAAGGTTTATGTTTTTACTATTACTTTGATTGGATTTTGTTCCTTGAATCAAAATAATGTTTTAAGTGTACACAAATTATAATAAGTTGATTAAACTTTTATAAATTATAAGTGGTATTTTGAGTTTTTTTTAAAATATAGTTACTATAATTTTTAATAAAATTAGAATAAGGTGACAAATAAGTCTTTGAGGATTTTGATATTAGACTAATTAGTCACTAAAAGTTAAAAAAAAAATTTGAGTCCACTACAATAGCAAATAAAAAAGAGCATATTATAGTAACATGTCTGTTTTTACCATAGCAAAAGTATCCCAAATAATTACGATTAGTCCTTTATTATAATTCAATGACAACATTTTTCTAAAGAAAAGTCTAAAATTTTCAATTTTATACACTCAAACTCTGTAATCCTATCCTAACAAAATGAATAATTAATATCAGAAGCTCACCAAGCACGAGATGCCAAAGGAAAAAGAATGATGAGAATAATAGAGGCGATGCAATATTTTAGAGGATTTAACATTAACAGATTTTAGCTTTGTAGCTTCTTTTTCCTCTTTGTTGCTACAAAACTGCAAGATTGTTACAAAACTAAAAAGTTTTGGAGAGAAACTTTAACTGGTTCATGGGTAAATAGAGAGGGTTGAGTAAGGGTATAAAGAATGTTAGAATATAAGGAGAGAAAGATTACCCATATAAGATTTCTAGTAATATAAAAAAAAGTACATGACAAATATTTTGTTAGGATATTTG
Source organism: Arachis hypogaea (assembly GCF_003086295.3). Classification (NCBI taxonomy): domain Eukaryota; kingdom Viridiplantae; phylum Streptophyta; class Magnoliopsida; order Fabales; family Fabaceae; genus Arachis; species Arachis hypogaea. The sequence goes on along the minus strand of NC_092042.1, from coordinate 16,374,121 downwards.
TTAAGCATATTATAAAAAGAAAAATTTTGAAAGATAAAGATATGTTTAGTTTGTAATTTTTTGTTTTTTTAAAATTTTGTGAAAAAAAATAATAAAATGATATATTTTTTTAAGTTTTTTGTTTTACAAAAAAATTATAAAAAAATATGCAAACTAAACACACTTTAAATTTTTTTTATATTTTTAATGTCTTAAATATATTAAAATTTTCTATTTTCAAGTAAGTAGGTGCATATATTTAAATATTCCATATTTTAATCGGAGTACACTTTTTTGTATGTATGAACTGATGATGAAAAAAATCACGTTTCGCATACACTATTCAAAAGATCAAAAGTATAGATATAATATTTAAACAACTTAATTAGGAATGAATTTTTTCATTTTTTTCTTAAGTGGTTTTGTTAAGTATAATTTTTCATTATATAATATTTCTTATCTAATATGTTTTTGTTGATCTTATTTAAAAAATCTATAATAAAAAAATTACATTTAATATTACTGAAAAAAATTAAAAAAATTTATTATCCAACCTAATCAACTATGAAACTACCATTATTTTTCGAAGTTAGAACTAATGCATTATTCCGTGTCATGCACCGGAACATCATGTTACGTTCGAGGTTCATTAGACAATAACATAATATAAGTACCATGAGGAAGGAACAATTTTTAATGCCTTGCTGAAATTGCAAATAAACTTGATACTAAAAAGGTTGTGTTTTGTTTTTTTTTTTTCTTCTTCAATGCTATTGCAGTGAAAAACACAATATGTTGACCATATTTATTGTAACTATGTAAGTCTTTGACTAAGATATGATAGTTGTCTATGACCCGGTAGATGTTGAGTTTGATTATGATATATTTTGGAACACTTCTCTGCATACAACATTTATGGTTGTATTTGTTGAGCTGCAACAATCGTTTTGAATTAATACTCTTAGTCCAATCATGCTTAGTGTTTGTCTCTGAGATTTATTAATCGTCATTACAAATGAACTAATAATTGGAAACTATCTTTGCTAAAACCTAAATGGTAAAGTTTGGTTGTTCCAAATTATGTTCATACGCGGTATTATGACGACTTAACCTACCTTGTTCCTTATTAATGACATACATTCAACTTGCCTAATCTTTGTACCTACAGTCTTGTACCATTATAAAACTCATTGGATTGGTTAATGTTATGTAGTAACATGATTGGTATACCTACTTTCAGAGTCAACTGGTCCGGAGGCAATCCTGAGCAATTAATGGTATTAAGAACACCAGGTGTAATTGTGTCAAGCTTTGACTCCATCTTTTCTTCCTCCACACATAAAATGTCCGAGCTTAAGCATATATTTTTTTGCCTATTAGGTGATCCACTATTAAAGCATTTACCTCATTGACAACTTCTAAAGTAGGACTGAGTATTGATCTATCTTTAAAAAATGTCATAATACTAAGATTAGTCAATAGGTTTGGATACACAAAATCAACCATCTGGTCAAATGAATAATTTATATCAACAATCAAAATGTCCTCGTCAATCTATACCTCTCCATCAATAGAATCCCCGGCTAAGCCATCCCCAATATTGAATAGTCATTTTGAAAACTTACTAATTTTGTCTAGTTCTTCATCACTTGCTCCAATAGTTAATCGCATGTTCATCACTTGCAAGCATTTGTCGAGTGATTTGAAATTTTAACATGGGTGCCTCATCTCATATAATAAGTTTCGATATGCAAACTAGTTTGGCAAGAGAATTATCATGTTTAATACAACATACAAAATCCTTGTTCAAATCAAGTGAGATCTTGAATCTTGAATGAGGTGTTCAACCATTCGAAAGCAAGAGACAAGAAATTCCACTTGATGCAACATTTAGAACGATGCCACGATTTCTTCTTACTGCAACTGATAAAGTATTGTATAGATACAATTTTCTAGTACTACCATAACCATACACAAAGAAAAAATCTCCGGCGTTGCCATCAACTACATGAATAATCAAATCAAATGCTCTCCACTAATCTTTGTTCATCTTAGATAGATTGTCAGTTAAGTAATTTTTGAGAGTTTCGATGTCAAAATTCAGCTCATCTATGATAAGTCGGTCCTTTGTATCGTCAATAAGATCCAATATTGGGTAAAGCATGTCTTTAAATTTTTTAAGGACGTACTGTTGGCTTATAGTTTGTCCTTAAAGTTTGTCCTTATATAGCGCTAATGAATTCTTTATCATCTTGCAACAATCCTAAGGAGTAACATGCTTCCTTGAGTGTACTATATATAACACCTTCCACTGTATGAAAATCCACAAAGATGAGACACTCTTTTTGTATGTTAAGCAACAATCTTAGATAATAGTCCTCGTCATTCCCACGGGGAACATGCGTTAGTCGACCAATAGAAAATTCCTGTTTCCTTAGCATCCACATACCTATATCATCCTTCCACTCAAATTTGTTTGAAAACTGGCTATATAAGTAAGGACCAAAAAAAAATCTATTAGCAAGCATTCATGCTAACAATTTCGTTAGCTTCCCGTAAACTCTTTCTATTACATTAATTATGTTTTCATAGTCCCTAAAGACATCAAGGTGTTCATTGGCCAGGTGAAAAGGCAGTCGAATAATGGAATGTTCTTTTTGTTGGATATCGTAGACAAATATTCGCTAAGCTGCTTCGCACATTGAGATGTATCGACAGTTATAATAATTGCGTATTTCATCAACTACTTATTCAATTTCTCCTTCCGTCTTAGTTTGGTAGAAAAAAGCAATTATCTTATAAACATACTTAAACAAATACTTTATTGTAAACGTGTGACGTGTGCTCGACATTGATGTGGCATCTATACTTTAGCAAGAGAGCTAAATTGTACAGCACAATGTATGAATTACCAAGCACTACATCTTTGTTCATGATTATCATCTTGTTGTCTGACCTCCTATACTTCGGGAATCCAGCTTCATTAGCTGGATATACCTTGGGGTAATACTTTGAGGAGCGTCCATTTGACATGCAAGGGCTATTATTATTATACCTACCATGCTGGCCATAGACTATGAACTTCTTAACAGTTGCATATACCTTCAGCCTCTTAAATTTATCTAGAATCTCAGTTGAAATTAGCTTATCGATATCCACGGGTGACTTAGGCTTGTATAATGGATGTATGAACAGTAGAATGTGTACATGTGGAAGTCCCCTCTTTTGAAATTCTACGATGCAAACATTTGTAAATAACAAATCCTTATTAGACACTTAATTAAGGTTACTTGTTGAGAAAGTACTAAATTAAATTGTACCTACATGCAGTTATCTTCCCAAAGAATCTGCCTTGCTTAAAGTCTGTGACCAACTCACCCAACTTGATATAAAAAATCTTTGCTAAAATGTTTGGACAATCTTCTGTTTTGAATTATGTGTCCTTTAATAGACGTTTGATCTTATCCCGTTCAAGATTTCATGTTATTATAATAAAAAAAACTAGGGTACCCTGCATACTTGCATACTGCAAAAGTATCTTTGTAGTTGTTACACATGTACCGCGAGTTACTTGTGAAGCTATTTGGTAGGATAATCCCCTGTCCAGTTGCAACAAGATTAGCTTTACCCTAATCAATGACTCATGCAGTGTACTGTATTTGTCAACCCTTATTTTTTTTGTTGGTTGTGTCTAATGAAACTAAGTTATTCAGACTTTATTATGGTGTAAGCATCAAACGAAAATTGCTGAAATAATCTTCGACATTATAGCATAACAGGATACTTGTCGACTCTTATTTGAATGAGAAATGAGAATAACTCTCTCATACTAATGGTCTTTCGTTTTTTTGTACTATCAATACCATATTGCATAGGAGTCATGATGCCATTTCTAAATCCATCCTCTTTGTATGGGAATATTAAGGGATACTGAAAAGCGAAGTACAACAGATGGAGAACATCTATCTTTTTGCAACTAACCAAGTTGGGTTGGTCTAGTGGTTAGCTCACTAGTCCGCTTAAGCAAGTGTCGGGGGTTCGAATCCCGCCTTGTGCATGCAGCAACTCATTGGCCAGCGGCAAACCCTTAAATGGAGCTCAGTACCGCGACGGATTAGTCCTTGGCCTGTCGGGTTGGGGGATACCGTGGGAAACCAAAAAAAAAAAAAAAATCTATCTTTTGCAACTTTTATGTCGTCTGAATAATTATATCCCTATTAAAGATTGAATCGTCTATGTTGCCAACAATTATAATGATAACTCCAGACACAGTGGGTAAATTATATACTCTTCCATCCTCTTTCCTCTTCCTGATTAGCCTTAGTTTGATTTCAGAAGTTCTTCCATTTCTAAATCTATCACTTGTAGATCGAAAGGTTTTGGTAAAAAGGTTACAAATGTCGAGAATATCCTTTAATCGGTTTATGATTTAGAATTCTAAAATGCTTGTTGATTCACTAGATCTGAGAATGTCGAGACCATTCACCCCATTAAGCAATCAATACACATTATAGAATGAATTTATCATTTGCATCATCAATTGTTAGCAAGTTAAAAATTGTCATGCATATCTAGAGGATAACGATTGATATCTTGTCTTGTATTTTTTCTCCATATCATATATGTACAATCGTGCAAACCTGGACCTATCATTATTAGTAGGGATCAAACTTCTAGTTGAATGATAGTTTTGACCACTTATAAAGAAAATTGGTGGAGCTATTCCATTGTTTGTAAGGATATGTTTAGTTCAAAAGTCTAAAAATCAAACCGGATCGGCCGATTCGATTCGGTTAATCGAAAATTGGTCCTCTAGCTGGTCCGGTTGACACAAAAAATCACTTGACAAAAAACGGTAAAAAATTAGTTGAACCGGCAATAACCATTGAATTGATCGGTTTTTAGTGGGTTTTTAGAGTTTTAATTTAAAATAAAAAAAACCCTCAAGCGGTCAAGCACAAATATACCCGTTACCCTTTTTTCTTTCTCTTTCTCTCTCATAAAAGGAAGAACCCTAACATAAATACCATGGTTTTAAAAATTGGACCGGACCGACCGGTCAGACCGGTCTAACTACAAATTGGCAACATTAACGGTTCGGTCAGGCTTGTAAAATCATAGTTGTACAAATTGAACCGGACTGATTGGTTCGACTAGAAAACTGGTGAACCAAACTTTAAGCCACTCAGCCATCTTGATTTTTATTATCATATATGACAAAAACTAATTCTATAGTTATCATTTAATTAAATAATTTTATAGATATCTGATTTAATTTAATTTTGTATTATCTATTTTTGAATTAATTATATTTTAATTATGTACCATTATTGATATAAATATAAATTTTATGAAAAATTTATTAATTTGCTTAATCTATTTCAATGCTAGTATTGTGATTAAAGTTATCTGTTTTGACTTTTGATACTAGTGTTGAAATCTAATCTACTGATATTAATAAGGTTGTGAGAACCGGACCGGTCATCGAACCGGTCAAGTGACTGGTTCAATGGTTCAATGGTTCAACCGGGGTTGAACCGTGGTTGAACCGGTTTAATTAAATATATAATAAAATTATAAAAAAAATCAAAACATAATTTTAAACAATGAATTTATGTGTCTTATTTATTATTTAATATTTATTATTTACAAACAATAAATTTATAGATTTGTGTAATCTTTTTAAAAATATTATTTTTACAATATATTATCCATTTTTTTGTTGGTACAAACTGATCCAAAATAAGAGAGACAATGTGTATGATTATCAATCACTTCCTTCCGCGTCCCCATGAAGAATAATAAAAAATCATAAAGAAAACAAAATCACACACAAAAAAATATCCTAAAACCCAACAACTAAAACACACCAAAAGTAATCCTCATACCAATCAACAAAACTTAAAACACATGACAAAATTTTCCATATTAAAATAACTCCTTGCATATTGTGGCTGCACCCCCTTTTTTTCCGTCAATCCTATCCATTTTGTGCTTCCCTTTGTTATATCCCTCCATTGTCCCTGTTCCTCTTAACTTTTCTTGTTTAATACTTTTTGCACCCACTCCTTCCTTAGCTTTGAGATTGAGACTCACATATCACTTTTTTCATCCCTACTACAATGATTATATCCTCATGCCTCTCTCCATTATTTGATGCCACTAAGCTCTTTCATTGATTAATGTATTGAAACTGCATTTTGAATTTCAAGTGTTGTCCATCAAAAGAATAAGAAATTTAATATAAGGAAAAAATAAGAAATATATAATATGTGTTTTCTTTAAAAACAAATAAACGCATTTCCTTGGCAATAAATATCAAAATATATAACTTTGAATACCCTTCTTTTATAATTAATGACAATAAACCAAGTCCAATTGCAGCAACACCATCCAATGCAGGTTGGAAGTAAGGTGATTGAATTGCATTGAAAGGAATACGTGCATCAACAATCCACTTGGCAAGTCCCAACTTTATTCACTTTATTCAACCAAGAACAGAATTTAATCAACCAAGAACACAGAACTTAATCAATTTATTCAACATACAACAGCCTTAATAATTTGAAGCACAGAACAAAAAACTTCCAAAGTTTTCCAATGTATGCACAGAACAAACTTGCACATTTGGAAGTTGGATACTCATATACACAAAGAATATGAACCTAAATCTTTGCTAGGCAGATTTAACATAATTATTTTAGAGTAAAAGTAACTATTGAAATTGGAACATCTAAATGGGAAAACTATACAATGGTCAATGTTTATATGAAAGAAATTATGCACTAAAACTTGTTTAGGTTAAATGCTAACGGACTAATTGAAGCACAGAACTTAATCAATTTATTCAACATACAACAGCCTTAATAATTTGAAGCACAGAACAAAAAAAACCAACAAAATTTAATAACAGAGCAGAGTTCATTATTAACAGAGCATAGTTCATTATCCACCTTAACAACCGAAATTAACAATCAAAAATTAACAGAACAGAAATCATTATCAACCAAGAAGTCAAGAACACAGAACTTAATCAAATTATCCAACATACAACAGCCTTAATAATTTGAAGCACAGAACAAAAAAAAATAAAATTTAATAACAGAGCTTAACAACCGAGCAGGAAGCACAACCCTAAACCCTAACATCAGAAGCCTTAAACTGGTTCAACCCAGAGGCCAGAACGAACTAACCTCGAAGGAGAGAAGACGACCAGCGACGGTAAGCGAGCACGAAGCAGAGAAGACGACCAGTGATGGACGAGCGACGGTGAGCGACCCTGGAAGCAGAGAAGACGACGAGCGACGGTGACCCACGACCCGCGACTCCAGCCTCGACGCAGACAAGACGACGGTGAGCGACCCTGGAAGCAGAGAAGACGACGAGCGACGGTGACCCACGACCCGCAACTCCAGCCTCGACGCAGACAAGACGACCACCTCCGCCGTCTGCAGCTCCGATTAGGGTGGCTGTCTTCGAAACAAAGGTGAAGGGATTTTGGCTTTAGGTTAGTTTTGGAGATTTGGGGGAAAATGGGAAATGTCGAAGGGAAGGGGGAAGCAGCTTCAGATATTGGCTGTTTTAATTTTTTTTTTTTTAAGTTAATACGACGCCGTTTTCAGGGGGCTGGGAGAGAACCGGCGTTGACAAAAACCGGGCCGGTTCACCCGGTTCGCCGGTTAACCACCGGTTCGGCCGGTTTTTCCACCGGTTTTTTGCAGCGCGGTTTTTCATGTGGACCGGACCGGCTAGGGGACCGGTTTCCGGTTAACCCGGTTGAACCGGCCGGTCCGGTCCGGTTCTCAGAACATTTATTATAGTTAGATGATAGGCTATGTGAATTAATTAGGTGGTATACTAATATAATTGTTATTCTTATTGTGTCTTATCTTTATTTTATTAGTTATTTTTAGAATTTAAGACTTGATTCTTTATTAAATTTTAGTGAAAATATGTATTTCAAATTTTAATTTTAAATTTTTTATTATTTTATATTTTTTATTTACGTGAGACCAGTTCTATCGGTTCAACCAATAATTTATCGATTGAACCAATAAATCAATAAATAATAACTTGACCGGTTCGATCAACGATTCGATTCTGACAACTATGTGTAAAACCACGATCAGGAAACCGTTGAAAAATCTCTAAACCGGTCGGTCGGACCGAACCGAGACTCATTTGGTTTACACAGAAAAAAAACTTTCTCCCTTTCTCTCTTTCTTTCAGAAAGAAATCACAGAAACAAAGCCAAAAAAAACCCTAGCACTGTAAGCCTACACCACCGCCGCAAGGAGTGACATATTGCCGCCCTCCATTAAGTTCGCCGTCCGTCCATCTATCTAGCTTCACTCGTGCCCAAGTCTTCAACCCCCTTTCGCTGTCACCGATCGCAGCTGCTTCCTCGAGCTCGGTGTCCGTCGTTTTTGACTGCTCAGCCGCGCTTCCGCCGCCGTTTGTTTGCCCTTCACGTTCGCCTCTTCGTTCAGACGTCGTCTTCCTTCGCGTTCTTCGCCATTCACGTTCGCTCGGCGTTCACTGTTCGCGTTCACTTGCCGTTCACCATTCGAGTTCGCATTCGCGTTCATCTGGAAGTCACGTTGCTCTGCTTCAAACTCTGCGACCACCCCGCGCGCTCCACCTAGCCGTCAAACTGCTCTCTTTTGTCGCCGCCGTGAGTTCCCTAACCCGCCACCAATACTCTGCTTCAAGCTCTGCAACTTCTTATTTCTATTACAATAAGTGACTATTTGATTTGGAAGTGGTTTGGATTTTTTTCATAGATTATACAATTGTTATGTTCTCTTCTTTATCACATTGATATCAAGCTTTGAATTTTCTTATTTCGTTTTAATTTTGCTGCACTCAACATGTTTGATGAAATGCTTTAACTATATTTCTGGTTGGTTTTATAATTTCTAGCTTTTAGAAACTTAGTAAGTTGATTGCATGTGAAATTAAGAATAATTGGATCTTAGTAATTAGGAAGTTTTAGCTGTACAAATAGCATCTTTGTAGAAAACATATTAACATGATGATTCCACTTGCATTAGGTTCTTCTGGTAAATTTTAACTGTTATTGTGATCTTGTTAATTTGGTAATTGTTCCTTGTGTTGTTGTTCTGTTGTTCTTCTGTTATCTTTAATTTTTTTTGTGTTTGTTGTGATTTTCTGTTCTTGGTTTAAGTTGTGATTGAAGGTTCTTTGGTGTGGGTATTCACTTTCCTGAAAGCTGAGCTTTTAATTCTTTGAGCATACACGTATCAAATTATTGTTTTCAGCAATGATGATTTTTACATATTTTTTTGGTTGCTTTGTTTTAAATGTTCCTATTGGTGTTGTTGTGTTGTTGCTGTGATTTAAATGTTCTTTTGATTCTTTCTTTTTTTCTGAATGCCCAGTCAGTGCTTGGTTGAGTGGTTTTGCTCACTGATTGTATTTAATGATAAATTTTAAATTGATAACTCTATTACTTACTATCTGTTTCAGTAGTTAAATTTTATTAAAGCTTCTTGAATTTGCACTGCCTATCTTACTGATTCACTATTCCTTCGTTGCTTTTTTGTTGTTGTTAATCACTGTGACGAGCTTTAATGCTAGTCCTTCACTGTTAATCTTTCTTAATTTTTCATTGTTCTAACTCCTGTTCTTATTAAAAAATTTGTAATTGGTGATTTTTTGATTTATTATATGCTTCATGTTTTCATTATTTTCTTCTTATGAAGAAAAAATTTGCAATTGGTGATCTTTCGATTTATTATATGCTTCATGTTTTCATTGTTCTGTTTTTATTATCTAATTGTAATAGATTTTGACTTCTGAGTTTGTCTTCTGAACCTATGAATGTAATTGTTGACTATGTTACATGTGTTATTGGTTTATTGATGTGATTAAAAATTGTATAAATCTTTGTTAATAATTCAAACTTAGTTGTTGACTGTATTTAATTTGTGCAAGTTTGTGTTTGTGATGGTTGCTAATTATAAATTTTTACTTTTGAAAATAAAATTCTTAATAATTTTATTTTATATTTAATTAAATCGGTTAAATCCTAATTGAATCATTAAATCAGTCAATTTATTGGTTTATTGATCGGTTCAATTTTTGGAATCTTGGTTTAGTTTATATTTTATATTTTTATTTTTTTACTCTTTAGGACTTTGTAAAAAAATAAAATAATACTTTTGTTTTTAAGTTTTCCTTTTTATAAAAAACTTATAAAAACAAAAAAAATACAAATTAAACACTCTCTAATTTTTTTTATATTTATTGTCTTTATAGATACGATGTTTGAACAACTTAATTAGGAATGAATTTTTTCAATTTTTTGTCCTCAAGTGGCGTTGTCACTTTTTATTTTTGTTATTGGAGCTAAAGGGGAGTTGGACGGCAATATGGGGAAGGGGGAGGCTACACGAGAGTGTGGTGTCAGGGATTCCAAAACTCGGACCCTCCGAGTTCAAGCAACCACACGGACCGTCCGATTTCGGGGGGGGCACACGGACGGTCCGATTACTGAAGGCAAGGACACGCGGCGCATTGGAACAGCTCCCCCAAACGGTCCCTGAATGAAGGCATTTGCTCATTCACTCCTCTCACCATCCGAGAACATCACTATCCCACATTTCATTTTCAGCTTGGAGCTCCCTTCTTCTTCCTCTCCCACCTCTGAGCTTTGCATGGTGGAAAGATTAAAAGCATGCCAAAGAAAAATAAAATTAAGGATGTGGATCGACCTGAGCTTCATATTATGCATTATCTCAGTCATTCTGATTATGTAAGTTTTTTTTAAATATTTTTAAATTTTTTATACTTAATATTATTATTATTGTAAACTATTTACTTGTTTTGGTTGTTATTAGTAGAAGTGCAAGTTAGAAATAGAAGTAAAATAAATATTAGTATTGTGTAGGGTTTATTAGAATTTTTTTAAATTTTTTTAAAATAATATCGGGAAAATAAATATTAGTATTGTTAGGTTTTTAGTTTAATAGAGGATGTTAGTTAATTTTTTGTGGAATTTTTTAATATTTTATATGGTAAACTATTTACTTGTTATTGTTATTATTATTAGAAGTGCAAATTAGATATATAAATAAAATGCTGATTATTAGTATTCTCCCGTATTTATATGACATTTTTAATTTTTTAAGATTTTTTATAATTAATTTTTGGTGGTAAATATTATTGTTAGTAATATAATTGTTATTATTTTGTTGGTTGTTACATTTTAAAATGTAAACGGATGACTGTTAGGTATCTAGTTTAATAGAACATGGATTTTTTTGTTTGGGAATTTTTAATATTTTGTATATTAATTAATATTTAAAATAAATATAACCAAATTAAATTAAATGTTATTGTGAGTGAGAAAATGTTATAGAAGAATTTAAATGTGAACCTATTATTATTATTGTTATTGTTACAACTATTGCCAATGTAATTGAAGAAGAATGTTTGCATAACTGAAATAAATTTTTGAAATTCCTGCTTCTTCTTGACGAGTAATTTTGGGGAGAATAACATAGTTAGTTATTTTTTAACTAAGTCAATTATTGAAGGAGAGACCATAAAAATCCACATAATTGATTCAACATTGATTTATTTATTTTAATTTCCATTTAGTCGTTGTTATATGTAAATGTAAAAGTATTGATCTGACTCTCAAATAAATGTTCAATGATTAATAGGATTATTTTAATTAAGCCATGCTATCTTTTTTCTTGATGACAATGTTAATAGTTTTTAGAATATGAATGTTAATATTTTGTAGAGTTGTTCATGATGGCATATACTGATTGTGAATAATTTTTAATACTGAGGAAAAAATGTGTTCAACAAATGAGTAATTAGTATTAGATAATATTTAAATTATTCTAATATTGTTGAGAATATTCATTAAAAAATAATGTATGGGTCATGAATTTTATTTGTAATTATGAATAATTTTAAGGATTAATTAAATAATTTTAGAAGTTAAAAGAATTAGTTATATATAAGGATATGGTGAAATGATTGATGATGGTAAGTTAGTAACTGTTAATTATATGACTAGTAATTTGTTATGTTTTTTTGTAGAAATTAAGAATGTTGACATGTAACCACCCAGTTCCTCCGGATCGGTACAACGATAGGGTGGAGGAGCATTTACGAATTACTGGGTTCTATCATGTGTCTCAGATTGGGATAGTTCAGTGTCAGAAAGCATTGGTAAATGCTCTAATCGAACGTTGGCACCCAGACACACATACGTTTCACCTTCCCATTGGTGAATGTTCCGTGACTCTTGAAGATGTGTCTCTACTACTTGGTCTTCCCACAGATGGTCTTCCAATCACAGGGATGACAATGAGTAGTTTTGAAGCCATGGAGGCGGAGTGTCTGCTTCAATTTGGGGTTGCACCTCGTAGAGAGGACTGTAGATCAAGCTGCATAAAACTGACATGGCTCCGAAATCTAAAAGAGAATTTAGAATTGAATGATGAAATCAGTATACAGAGGTATGTGACATGTCATATTATGATGCTGAACTTATTAATGTATTACTCATGTGGACTATGTATTACTCATGTGGACTATGTAATGTTGTCTCATAATAATAGGCTAATATGCTACATTAGATATTTTTCTATTAATGTATTAACCATCCTATTCTATAATGCTACACGGATGTTATAATACGAGATTGTCATTAATTACTAGGTATGTGAGGTGTCACATTATGTTGCTGATTGGGACGATACTGTTTGGGGATAAGTCTGGGGCAGGTGTGCACTGGAAATTTCTACCCTTGCTTCGTGATTTTTTCAATATTTGACAGTATAGTTGGGGTTCGGCATGCCTAGCACACCTTTACAGGGCGTTATGCAGGGCATCTCGTTATAACTGTAAGGAAATAGATGGTCCACTAACACTTCTGCTTGGTTGGGCTTGGATCCGATTGCCATATCTATCGCCGCTTCCTAGAGAACCCCGCAGTTTCCCACTAGCAAACAGGTAATATTTTGTTACAATGTATCCATTTCTTGATATGCAATATTCAGTTGAGCTAAAGGAGGACATTGTATTAGGTGGCGTAACTGGGAGCGTGGTGACCGACGATATAGATATCTGAAGCTAGGCCACTTTAGGAAGGCCTTTGATGAACTTCAGGAAGGGCAGGTGTGTTTTACTTAAACAAGTAATAACTTTTGGGAATATTTGGCTTCGAGAACAGTATATATCATTGTGTTAGATATTTGAATTGTGGGTTGTAATCATAAGTTTTCTTTATTTTTTCAGTTTGTCTGGGTTGCCTATGCTGTGGATCGTGTGGATCCAAACATAATTCCTGCTGAAATATACATGCAGTCAGTTGTCTGGAGCGCTACGGTTCCATTGGTGTCGTTTGAATGTATCGAGTGGCATGCCACCGATAGGGTAAGGTGACAGTTCGGTTTGGTTCAGGGTGTACCTTCTCAGGAACAGAACTTGGATAAGGCTCATGGAGAGATTCTGACTGGACCTAAAAACCTTAATTGGGCCACCACACCGACTCATTCAAAATGGGTTATGCATTGGACAAACAGGTATCACTACGTTCTTTCTGAGCTTCCTATGCCTTCACAGCATCCGTTGGATACCTACCTGAACTGGTACCGATCAAAATATGGGGACCGCTTAGCCTTGTCGAATCTTGTGGGTGAAGAGAATGATGAAGGTAACCAGGATGTGGATGTAGGCAATGAGGATATGTATGAGGGTAACGAAGATACCAATGAGGGTGGTCAGGATATGGATGAGGACAATGAAGAGCAGGAGCAACATATATCACCTCTAATACAGCCTCCACAAGAACAACCTCAGTCCTCAACTCAGTATCTACCTCAGACACAGTTCACCCCATCATTTCCAGTACAGCAACAATATTGGGGTATGTCACAGTTTGAAGTAGGTGATGGAACTTCCTTTAGCCAGTTGCTTGGGTTCATGTCTGCAGATGCTTCACATTCACAATATGGCCATCAGCCGGAGTTCATGCCTGGCAGGTATTCGTTGGATGCAAGGTATCCAGGCAATACCTCATCGGTTGCATCTGGAGGCTTTGTATCTGTCGACTCTAGTAGGAGTGAGGGTGGACGAGGAGTTTTGAATAGTCAAAATCCTAACCGATGTAACATGGGACTCATTGAAGAAGATACTAACGCACTCGATCAAGAAACCGATGCATATATAGTAGATAACCCGGATGAAGAGGGCGATGACGAGGAGGATGAAATTGAAGAGTTCGATGAGGATGAAGAATCTCGTAATGATGGTATTATGATAGCTATTTTTCTTTACATATTCGATGACATATTTTATTTCTTTGCATAAATGGCATCACTTATTTCATTTTGCTTCTTGATTTGTGGTATTTATGTTGGTATTTGAATATGTAACGCGCTGCACATACTTGTTTATTCAAAATTCTTTACAGGTCAGGAACGTAGTCCAGATGACAACGTCAAAGGTTACAATCTGAGGATTGATCTGCCACGTCGGAGTGCTAATCGTTTCAGGTCTAAAACTCGCATGAATGATGGCTCCTCAAACGGCACTTCGTTTGCAAGTGCATTTGCCACTTCTGTCACATCTGGGCCCATGCCTCTGTCACCTTCATCTTCATCTCCATCGGGAGCAACAAATTCATAGTTGCTTTCGAAGTCTTCTTCACTGTCACTATTATAATCTTCCTGTAGAATATTCCGGTCGGCCTCGGATTGTTCAAACTCTACATACAACTCGATGAACGAGATCTGAGCGCGGTTTTCAATATACATTGAAAACATCTCCTGCATGCTCGCTTCGTCCGTCACATATCTGGTTTGAAATTGAACGAACCCACCAAATACCGGTATGGGATATCTGTATAGCATACATGATATCTTTTTTGCCCTCTCAGAATCAATCTTCTCACAGATCACACCCTTGAGCTCTTCAAATGAGATGATAAAAGGAATAACAACATCTAATGGATTTTCACAAATAAACTTTACTCCTTCAGACGTTTGTAACAAGATTTGACCAAAATAATACACTTTAATCAATACTCTGTCACTCATTTCTCTCAATGACAAAAAAAAACCCTTAACCTTAACTATTAACTTCTCTAAATCATCATAAGTATGAAAGTGACCAAAGAAACAAAATACAGGAAGCAGCCGCTGAAGAAGGAGAAGAAGACGGGAAGGGGAAGAAGACGGGTTACCTACCACTAACTCGCTGCACACTTTTATATAACCCTCTTTACTCAATTCGGACCATGCGTTTTCCATTCATAGCAAAAACGGACGGTCCGATTTCAGTCTTCATAAACTGAACCTCTCAACAAGCCACTCGGACCGTCCGACTTCAGAATTTTAATCAAGCATTTCGGAGGGTCCGATTTATATGCACAAAATTTTTTCCCCTTCAACATCCCAAATCGGACCATCCGATTTCGGGCAAACAAATTCATCAACAAAGAACTCGGATGGTCCGTGTTCTCCTCCCAAAAGCTGGCAAAACTCTGCCCCACATGCATGTCTAACCCCCCTTGTTTCCATATCCATGAAAAGCGCACACATATGGTCCATTTCCATAAAAATGAGCCTGGTGTTGTTAAGTATACTTTTTTACTATTTTCTGTATTTTTTATTTTATTTAAAAATATATAATAAAAAATTATGTGTAACAAGTAACAACACGGGGAAAATTTTTAAAAATTCTATTGACCAACCTAGTCAATTACGGAACTACCACCATCTTTAGAAGTTAGAATATAGACGTTTTTGGTATTTAGAAGTTAGAAGACTTGCCGGTCTTAGTTTAAAAAAAAAAGAGGGGTAAGAAGGCTATAGCGGGCATTTGAAGTTTGAACCCAAGCCCATTTCAATGTTTGTTGTCTAGTTCAGGTGCGGAAAAGTACTATAATGGATTAATGGTTTGCAGTTTGAAGTTTCAACACTCAATCTCTACTTATCATATACTGCCCATTGTGGCAGTGTCCCCTGTCTTCTGTGAGTTCTGTCTATCCCGCTTTCATCAAAACAAAGATGACACACAACCACACCCCCAGACCCAATAAAAATGGCGGGAAAATTTGGCGCCACTATTCCACTCTCCCTTCTTCCTCTATATAAACCCTTTCCTTCCACTTCTTCTTCCTTGTCCTTTCAATCCTTCTCTCTTCTTAACCACCGCTATCCTCATTTCTGCAACCGCCTTGTTCTCACCATGGCCCAACCAGACTCCCACGCTACCAACGGCTCCACCGTCGCCGAGATCCAAGAGCCCTGCCCCAAGATCCTCAAGATCCACCAAGACGCTGACATTTCCACCAACCTTGCTTCTCTCCTCCGTGTAAAGAAGCTCTCCGACAACGCCGTTCTTCCCTCTAGGGCTTCTCCTCTCTCCGCCGGTTACGATCTCTCCAGGTACCTCTCCCTCTCAAGTTAAACTGAAACAGTTACTCTGTTAGAGAAGCCGAAGCCGAAACTGAAACTGAAATTCTGTTTTATTTTGTTTTTTCTGTTAGTGCTGTGGAGACAAAGATTCCGGCGAGAGGCAAAGCTCTGGTGGCTACTGACCTCAGCATTTCGATTCCAGAAGGCACCTATGCCCGCATTGGTGATTAAATTACCGATTTCTTAGTTTTTGTTTGGGTTACGGTTTCAAAATTGTTTTTGGTGCTGATTTTGGGGTTTTTTTTTTCTCTGCAGCTCCGCGATCGGGTCTTGCGTTGAAGCATTCGATTGACGTTGGTGCGGGTGTGATTGACGCTGATTACAGAGGACCGGTTGGGGTGATACTGTTCAACCATTCGGATGTTGATTTTGAGGTGAAGGTTGGTGACAGAGTTGCACAGCTGATTTTGGAGAAGATTGTGACTCCTGATGTAGTGAGGTGAGGATTGGATTCAACTGTTAGGGGTGAAGGTGGGTTTGGATCAACTGGTGTTTGAATTTAGGGATTAGGCTTGGTCTTCTAAGTTGAGATTTAGGGTTAGTGGTTAATGTAGATGGAGAAAGCTCTTTTGGTAATTTTGTGGAGCAGTTGGTGGGCGTTGTAGTGCTTTTCTCCCAGTAACTACGATTATTAGGGATGTCAACAAATTATCTTTGGTTTTTATAAATGAAACTA
The DNA here is from genome assembly GCF_003086295.3 of Arachis hypogaea. Classification (NCBI taxonomy): domain Eukaryota; kingdom Viridiplantae; phylum Streptophyta; class Magnoliopsida; order Fabales; family Fabaceae; genus Arachis; species Arachis hypogaea. The sequence goes on along the minus strand of NC_092042.1, from coordinate 16,357,000 downwards.
CTAGTTATATATTTTGTTCATGACTGTTCTAACTCTAATCTCTGGTTTTATTAATTCAAAGATTCAAATATCTAATATCTGGACAAACTACTTGACACTTAAGGAACATTACTGTTTCATGCATTTTTGAAAATGTATCCTGTTATGTTGGAGGTTTGAACTATGAGGATAGTGCTACTGGAGATAGTATTGTTTTGTGTTCTCTGTCTTCCTGGGCTTGTATTTTGTTTTTCGAACGTGATTTAATTGTTATTAATCGTTTTAACAATCAAGTTATTAGGTTATTGGAACTTTGAATATTCTAATCAATTCAAAGCTCTGGTTCAACTAGGCCTTTAGAACTAATTATATTATATAATTCATATATATAAATGTTAAAACATTGCCTAATGTAAAAGAATATCATAGACTACAATTATCTAATTTAAGAGGAATTGGTTTGTGGATCGTCATTTACAACGATGTCAAATGTATTAGCTCTTTTTTGAGTCTGCAAAAGTTGGGTATGTGAAAATGTAGAAAAAAGTAAAAAACCAACTTTGAGCTGTTTGGAAATGTCATTATCTCAACTGGTATACATCAAGACAAAATTTACGTGGGACTATCCACATTCTTGGAATGCATCTTGGTTGATTCCAAATAATGAAAGGATGCGCTAATGTTTGACAAGAAGATTAACGGTGTGAATGAAAAAATGAAGGTAACTCATTTTTATTGGTGTTATATGGACTATTTGGAGAGGAAGTTTAGTGCCTGTTACAATAGAAAACACCATCATTTGGGTTAACCGTGCATGTATATTGATAACATCAAGTAATTAATGCATTTGGTTTTTTGAAAATTACAAACACATTAATTATAATCTCTAAAATATATTTTCAATAAATGGCAATTATGATTATTATTGGAAATTTAACATGCTCTTTTAGTATATAAGTTATTATCCCGTACACAAATTATGTTCTCGTATATATAATTTTTTTATTAAAGGAAATCAAATAAAAAATATATATAATAATTATCACTATAATTATAATTAAAAATTTAATAATTTTTAATATTAAAAATATTAAAAATAATTAGTTGTTTTAATTAATTTGGATTGGTTGAGTGATCATTTTATTTGTCCGATTAAGTAAATAAGGAGCAGATTTTTAGTGAAGAAAAAATTGGATAGTGTCAATTGTGATCTCTCAATCTTTTATTATTCTCTCTCTCATATTTAATTTTGGTTACACTTATAAAGTTAATGATAAGATATCACACTTCATTTTCTCAAGTGTTAAAAATTAAAAAAACTGGAGATAATCTATTTCCAAAGTAAGTATTAAGGATTTGAATCTTCTGTAGTGTATGTAATAATTTATTGAGGGAGTGGATCTTCTCTAGTGAAAAAAAAAACTAAATGATGTCAAGTGTTGAATCTAACCTTTCATTGCTTTCTCTCTCTTATTTAATTTTGGTTCCACTTATTGAATTAAAGGTGAGAGATCACACTTTATTCTCTCAAGTGTTTTTTTTCCCATTGGAGAGCATCCATTTCCCTGGTCGCAGACTCTCAATAAATAGAATTTCAATTTGTGGTATATTAGTCCTGGACTTGATTGAGTTAGAAAATACCGTGAAAAAAAAATATTTGCTTTTAAAATAGAATAATTTCTCATTAATAGCAATATTTATAAAGATTTGTTTTTGTTGAAATTTACCTGTGATAGTTTTATTTATTACTATCATATTCATTTTTGAAATCAAAACAATATGGTCAACATTAATACCAGTTAAAATTTCATATTTTATGATATGATTTTCAAATTTTCAAATTTATAGACCTATGCCATTATAAAAACTATTAAATTGATTAATATTCCTTAGTAATATTACCAAAATACCATCATTGAGTACTAGTTTGTATGAGGAGAAACTATAATAACTTTTGTTATTCAATATATAATTTATTTTATTGAAAAATGAATTATTATTCCCTAAATTGGTAAATACATTTTTCTCTAATTTCTTACACTATATTATTTGATAATAATTATCCTAAAAAAATATAACTACATTATCCTATAATATAATATGCAATATAATTTTTAATTTTAAAATTAATTCTGGTTAGTGAGATAAAATTTAAAATAATTCTTTTATTTTTTATACATTTAAATTTAAATTCAGAATTAATTAACAATTCACCCGTTTTCAATGTCAATAACAAAAAAAATTAGTTATGTATAAAATATATATTCAGTATTTAATAATTTTAATCATTTAAATTTTAATTACCCCAAATTAGGTTAGAAATTAATTATAATTTAATAATTGATAATATATATATATATATATATATATATATATATATATATATATATATATATATATATATATATATATATATATATATATATATATATATATATATATATATAGTAAAGTATCGTTTTTGTCCCCAACGTTTGGGGTAAGTCCTATTTGTATCTCTAACGTTTAAATCGTCTTATTTGTATCTCTAATATTTATAAAAGTGATTCAATGTTATCCTACTATAAATTATACTAACAAATCAGATTATATTTTTCAATTATTCTTACTTGGATATATTCATTCTCAATTAGGTCTCACTTGAATGTGTTCGATTTTAATATTATACCCACTATTTGTATTTAGATTCAATTATGTCCCTAGAAAAGTGAATCATGTAAATGTTGTAGGAATTAGTTTCAACTTTTGATGAGCTATTTTTCGGAGTGGATCATCGATTCTGTCCTAGATATTTGTATTCTAACTTCAAGAAGAGATTTTTAAAACTCAAACTAAAGCGTTCATGATGTGTAATTGACGGCAGGATAACATTGAATCACTTTTACAAACTGTAGAACCTATGCACAATTACTCAAGAGGGGGGGTGAATTGAGTATTGCAACAACAATGAATCTTTTTGCGAAAGTTAAAGACAATATACAAAAGTGTTATTGTACTAGTATTTTTCCAAGAGCTTAACTCAATTGCTAAGCATTTATAAGGAGCTTTTACTTTCCAATAGACACCAACTCAAATAAATTGATCAAGCTTTTCACCAATCGGACTTAAGCTACTCCTTAAGTACTTACGAAGCTACTTTTCGATCACAATTTATTTGCTCAAAGGTAAAAGACAATAATATTGAAGAGATGAGTTTGGAGAGATGCAAACGCTATTTAGAGTGGTTCGGCACAATCCTTGTCCTACGTCCACTTTCTTTCTCAATCGCAATTGAGAAGTTCCACTATTGCCAAGCTTCAAGGTGCTCGCGCAAAACCTTTTACAATCTGAGTCCTTAGTTTCTAACACCTCACGGTATATGATCACTACTCGTATACTAACCCACTCCACTTAGAGATACCTTCTCTAAGATTTGCCTTGAGTACTTAGTATACCTCTTTGGTATCCTCACCGACTATAGTGTTTATAGCTCTTGACTCAACCTTGGAGATCACACTCCAATTTACAAAGTGTACAAGAAAACAATTCTCAAAGAATTGTTAAGATGAAATGAGTACTCTCTAGAAGAGTGTATGATTACAAGTTTAGCACTATTGAACCAATTGATATTGCTCTCTCAAATTGTGTATTATAACACCTTAAAAATGTGTAGAATGAAAGAATATGAACAAGATAGTTTGCAAATACTCAAGCATCTGAAATAAGGCTTCAATCCATCTATTTATAGACTCCCCAAACCTTAGAAACGTTGGGGAGTTAATGGGATGGAGCCTTTTTGTCAAAACTAGCCGTTTTTTATGTTTTTGAATCATTTGCATCGATGCATAACACTTTGCATCGATGCAAATGTGTCTTTGAAGCTGAAATTTGAATTTTCAGCTAGGTTGCATCGATGCAACATCTTTGCATCGATTCAACAAGTCGTCGCATGCTTTGCATCGATGCAAGATGAGTGTGCATCGATGCAAACCTTAAAGAATGGCTTAAAATCACTTTAAAATACTTAGGATTGATCTCAAACTTGTTGGAGTCAATTCCTATGCTTTTGTACCTTTGAAAACAAGTTTTAAACCATTTGGCTAGCATTGAATTGCAAGATGTGCATATGATATGATAATCAAAACATTTTGTGAGTGTGTGTTGAGAGATTTAGCAATTGGTTCTTAACAAGAAGTTACCTAAGTCCTAAGACACTATACTTGTCTTCAAATGTTGTGGACTTGAGTTTCTTGTTGTTGTTGTGTTGCTTTCAACTCTTCATTCCTCAACGTTGAATGTTGGTTGATCTTTTAACATGCTTGTTCATTCAAGTTGTTTGTTGGTTTGTCTTTCATGTCGTTTGTTGGTTTGTCATTCATCAAAACCTACGAATACAAACTTCGCATACAAGCAACATGATTTACAATTTCCCCCTTTTTGATAATGACAAACCAATTTTGAGGATATGCATTTATAAATGATTTTGAAAGCAACAATAATGCACTTTGTTTTATAGAAAGCTTTGGAGAAGACTTCACAAAAATTTTTTTTGCAGGAGTTCCCCCTAAATATGTGCATTTGTTCCCTTAAAGGGCGTTTATCAAAGAAAACGATTTAGATATCAAAGTTTTTGCTTAGCGGAAGTCTTTTTGAAATCATTATTTCGCAAACTTATTTCTTCTTTTCAAATCCTCAAAACTTCTTCTTTTTCAAAAGTTCAAAACTTCAAATATCCTCAAACTTCTCTTCCCCCTTTTGACATTATCAAAAAGAAAGGAGTTTGAAATGTGTCATAGAAGCATGCATAAAACAATGAATTTTTTTAAAGTTCAATTTCTCTATTAATCTCAAGGATGAGATATTCCCCCTTTCAAAAAGAATTTGATTTCCTCTTTTTATATATAACAAGCATGCATAATTCCCCCTAAAGAAGTGAAATATATCAAAGCATGCACATTAACTTAAAATAGGGGTACCAAGCCTATTTTGAGTTATTCACCAAATAAGCATACAAGCATTAATCATTAAACAAAATTATGAAGGAAAAATCAAAGTATTTAAACCATAATAGAAATCCTTAGCTTACTAGGAGTTAGTTTAACAATTCATATAATCAAATAAACATAAAGCAATAAAATTTGTGCAATTTGGTCGTGTTTGCATCGATGCAATAGGCTTTGCATCGATGCACATAGCACGTTGTGTGCTTTGCATCGATGCAAAGCTTGGTTGCATCGATGCAACATGCATCATTTTGCCCAAAATCACCAAATTTTCATCCTTTGGTGGTTCTTTCTTCAATCCTTTGAGTTCCATCATGTATATACTCACTTAAACCATTATAAACTTCAATTTGTTGATCCTCCATTGTTTATAATCTTCAAATTCTTCAATCTACCTCAAGATTAATCACTCATTCATCAACTCATAAACCTACAAAACAATGGCTAATTGGATATCTCCAATGCTTAAGTTAGTAAGAGATACAAAATAGCAATATAAATACAATGAATTCAAACAAATCATATTAGATTAGAATCCAAGATACCAAGTTCATTTCGGATGTTAAAAAAACTTTCTTTACATAAAGGTTTAGTGAAGATGTCCGCTAGTTGTTTACTAGTTTCGACAAATTCAATAACCACATCACCCTTTTGAACATGGTCTCTTATGAAGTGATGTCTAATCTCAATATGCTTGGTTCTTGAATGTTGAACCGGATTCTTGGTTAAATTTATTGCACTAGTATTATCACATTTGATAGGAATGTGATCAAGCATGAGTCCATAGTCCACAAGTTGTTGTTTCATCCATAAAATTTGGGCGCAACAACTACCGGCGGCTACATACTCGGCTTCGGCGGTAGACAAGGCTACACTTACTTGTTTCTTACTATGCCATGAAACAAGAGAGTTTCCTAGCAAGTGACAAGTGCCGCTAGTGCTTTTCCTATCCAATTTGCAACCGGCAAAATCGGAATCGGAATAACCAATCAAATCACAAGTGGATCCTTTCGGATACCACAATCCAACATTTAATGTTCCTATGAGATACTTCATAATCCTTTTCACCGCACTTAAGTGAGATTCCTTAGGATTAGCTTGGTATCTCGCACACATGCATACACTAAACATGATATCTGGCCTACTTGCCGTTAGATAAAGTAATGATCCTATCATGCCTCTATACTTCTTTACATCTATGCTTTTACCTTGTTCATCTTTGTCAAGGTAGCAAGTAGTGCTCATTGGTGTGTCCATTGCCTTAGCATTGTCCATTCCAAATCTTTTGAGCAATTCCTTGCAATATTTGGTTTGGCTAACGAAAGTTCCTTCTTTTCCTTGTTTGATTTGAAGACCAAGGAAGAAGTTGAGTTCACCCATCATGGACATTTCAAATTCACTTTGCATGAGGTTTGAGAAAAACTTGCAAAGTGATTCGTTAGTTGAACCAAATATTATGTCATCGACGTAAACTTGTACCAAAAGGATATTTTTGTTTTCAATCAAGATAAATAAAGTTGTATCAACCTTCCCTCTTCTAAAACCCTTTTCTAATAAAAACTTGCTCAAACGTTCATACCAAGCTCTTGGAGCTTGTTTAAGACCATAAAGAGCTTTCTTGAGTTTAAAAACATGATTAGGATTTTCATAATCCTCAAAACCGGGAGGTTGTTCAACATATACTTCTTCTTGAATGAAACCATTAAGAAAGGCACTCTTAACATCCATTTGATAAAGTTTGAAGTTATAAGAGGATGCAAAAGCAAGTAACATCCTAATTGCTTCTAATCTAGCTACGGGAGCATAAGTTTCGTCATAATCAATGCCTTCCTCTTGATTATAACCTTTAGCTACTAATCTAGCTTTGTTTCTAACAATTGTACCATTTTCATCGAGTTTATTTCTAAAAACCCATTTTGTTCCTACAATTGTTTGATTACTTGGTTTAGGCACCAATTCCCAAACGTCATTTCGTTTGAATTGGTTAAGCTCCTCTTGCATTGCCATAGCCCAATGTTCATCATCAATTGCGGACTCAATGGTAGATGGTTCAATTTGAGAAACAAAAGCACTATATGCAAATAAATTTCTAAAAGTGGATCGAGTTGTTACCCCTTTCGAAACATCACCAATGACGTTGTCTAGAGGATGATCCTTTGAAGTACGCCAATCCTTTGGAAGTGCATTTATTTGTGCTTGTGATGGTTCAATTTCTTCAACTTGAACACTATCCTTTGTTGAGCTTGTAGAGGCTTCATTTAAATCTTTTTCTTTGTCTTCACCATTCAAATTTAGTGAATCAAAGTTTTCTACATTTTCATCAAAATCTTTTCTAGCACAAAAACGGTTAGTTTCATCAAAAGCGACATGAATACTTTCTTCCATAGTCATGATGCGTTTATTATATACTCTAAAAGCTTTGCTAGTTAAAGAGTAGCCTAAGAAGATTCCTTCATCAGCCTTAGCATCAAATTTGCCTAAGTTATCTTTTCCATTATTTAGAATAAAGCATTTACAACCAAAGACGTGAAGGTGGGAAATATTTGGGTTTCTTCCTTTGTACAATTCGTACGGTGTTTTCTTAAGAATAGATCGAATGATAATCCTATTCATAACATAACACGCGGTACTAACCGCATCCGCCCAAAAGTACTTAGGAATATTAGCCTCATTGAGCATAGTTCTCGCCATTTCTTCTAAATGACGATTTTTCCTTTCAACCACACCATTTTGTTGTGGTGTTCTAGGAGAGGAAAAATTATGCTCAATGCCATTTTCTTCACAAAAAGTTTCAAAAAGATTGTTTTCAAATTCTCCACCATGATCACTTCTAATAGATGATATATGCAAATTCTTTTCATTTTGAATAACTTTGGCTAATCTTTTGAATGCTCGAAATGCATCACTCTTGTTTGCTAGGAACAAGGTCCATGTAAATCGAGAGTAATCATCAACAATAACTAAAGCATAGTAATTGCCACCAAAGCTCATAGTCCTAGAAGGACTAAATAAATCCATGTGCAAAAGTTGTAATGGCCTTGTTGTTGAAACAATGTTTTTGGATTTAAAAGAGGCCTTTACTTGTTTTCCCTTTTGACATGCGTCGCAAAGGACGTCTTTTTCAAAACGTAGCTTTGGTAAGCCAATTACTAACTCTTTAGAGACCAACTTGCTAAGATGGTCCATGTTAGCATGAGCTACTCTACGATGTCATAACCAAGTTTCATCATTTTTACTAACAAGGCATTTCACATCATTTGAGGAAACTTCATTTAGATTAATCATGTATACATTGTCAACACGGTGCCCAATTAGCACAATTTCATTAGTGTCTTGCCTTTTTATCAAACAACATTTTGAATCAAAGGTGACTAAGTTTCCTTTGTCACAAAGTTGGCTAACACTAATGAGATTACGTTTGAGACCTTTGACAAGTATAACATTATCTATGGAGGTAGAAGGATTTTTACCAACTTTTCCAACGCCGATTACTTTGCCGGTGTTGTTGTCTCCATAGATCACGTTTTCTCCGTTTGTAGGCTCTATTGCGGTGAACTTTGATTCATCGCCGGTCATGTGTTTGGAGCATCCACTATCAACATACCAATTTGTATCCTTAGCTCTAACACGTACCTACAAAATAATTAAAATTGGGATTTAGGTACCCAAGTGAATTTGGTCCTTGATGGTTAGTATGAGCATAATGCCCATAAGGTGCCCATCTCGTATCTTGACTACGAAAGTTTATATGTTTAATTCTAGTAAAGCATACCGGTGCTATATGACCTACTTTATTACAATAATGACATATGACATTTGGATTATGCATTCTATGCATGTTTCTAAATGGTTGCCTAGGTTGTTTCCTAAATGCAACATCTTTTGATCTATATGCATTGTGATTATAATTTCTAAATGAAGCATGTTGAGGAGGATGTTTAAAGGCTTCATTCCTTTTAGGCATGCTTGCCTTTTGGGCTTGCGGTTGCCTAATAGGAGTTTTAGCATTTTTAAATTTTCCTTTTTCAAAACCTAAACCTTCCTTATTATGAACATGCTTTTGGTTTTTCAACATTTTATCTAAATTCTTTGAAGATTCATTGAACTTAGCTAAAGTGTTCTTAAGATTTGTAATTTCATTTTCATGCATTTTACAAGATTTGTATGGATCACTACTTGTGCTACACTTATATTTTCCAAGATTGATATTCTCGTTTTTCAACATCTCATTTGTTTTACAAGATCCATATTCTTTTTCTTTAGGAGAGAATAATCTTGGGTAAGTTTTGTGTACACCTCAAGTAAGGCATCATATTCATCTTGTAAATTAAAAGAAGTGGAGTTGTCATCACTAACCTTTTCTTCGCTTGCCATTAAGCAAAGATTTGCAACCTCGTCGTCATCGGAGTCGGATTCATCCTCGTTCTCCCATGATATGGTATGATTTCTCCTTCTTCTTAAATTTCTTGTTTTTGTCTCCTTTTGAAGTTTTGGACAATTGGGTTTGATGTGTCCAACTTCTCCACACTCATAGCATTTTGGTACCTTTGTTTTGCTCTTGAAGTTTTTCTTCATTGCAAACTTATGAATCTTTTAATAAGAGTGCAAATTCTTCATCTCCTTCTTCTTCATTATCATCACTCTCTTCTTGCAGTGATGTTGTTTTAAGGGCGAGACTTTTCTTCTTGCTTTCTTCACCTTTTGTCTATTTAGCTTAGTCATTTCATAGGTGAGAAGATTACCTCGTAGTTGATCAAATGTAAGTTGATCATAGAGCCTTCCTTCCACAATGGCGTTCACTTTGGAGTTCCATTTTGGTGTAAGGCTTGTAAGCACCTTGGTCACAATTTGTTTATCATTGTATTTTGTGCCAAGCATGCTTAAATTGTTGAAGATCTGGAGAGTCTTTCAAGAGCTTCTTCAATGCTCTCTTCATCTTTCATTTTAAAATTTTCCCATTCATGAACCAACATAAATACCTTTGATTCTTTAACGTGGTCGGTTCCTTCGTAAGTGATTTGGAGTTTATCCCAAATCTCTTTAGCGGTTTCACATGTAGAGATCTTCATATAATCATGCTCGTTAAGTGCACAATGAATGAAGTTGATGGCTTTATCATTCATTGCCACTTTCTTCCAATCATCGTCACTATATTCATCTTCTCCTTTCGGTACTTGCTTTGAGACGGAGACTTCTCCTTCTTTAGCGCTTGTTGTCTTTGTTGGAATGTGATTTCCATTCTCAATCACTTTCCAAATTCTCACATCTTGAGAACGGATCCAAATTCTCATCTTATTTTTCCAATAAGAGTAATTTGTTCCGCTAAAAAGAGGAGGTCTAGCGGTTGAGTTTCCTTCGCTAGTGTTGTTGTTGTTAAAGCTTGTGCTTGCCATGATCTTTTCCCTTAGACGGTTAAGTCTTTCAAAGGGTTAAGCTCTGATACCACTTGTAGAACCTATGCACAATACTCAAGAGGGGGTGAATTGAGTATTGCAACAACAATGAATCTTTTTGCGAAAGTTAAAGACAATATACAAAAGTGTTATTGTACTAGTATTTTTCCAAGAGCTTAACTCAATTGCTAAGCATTTATAAGGAGCTTTTACTTTCCAATAGACACCAACTCAAATAAATTGATCAATCTTTTCACCAATCGGACTTAAGCTACTCCTTAAGTACTTACGAAGCTACTTTCGATCACAATTTATTTGCTCAAAGGTAAAAGACAATAATATTGAAGAGATGAGTTTGGAGAGATGCAAACGCTATTTAGAGTGGTTCGGCACAATCCTTGTCCTACGTCCACTTTCTTTCTCAATCGCAATTGAGAAGTTCCACTATTGCCAAGCTTCAAGGTGCTCGCGCAAAACCTTTTACAATCTGAGTCCTTAGTTTCTAACACCTCACGGTATATGATCACCACTCGTATACTAACCCACTCCACTTAGAGATACCTTCTCTAAGATTTGCCTTGAGTACTTAGTATACCTCTTGGTATCCTCACCGACTATAGTGTTTATAGCTCTTGACTCAACCTTGGAGATCACACTCCAATTTACAAAGTGTACAAGAAAACAATTCTCAAAGAATTGTTAAGATGAAATGAGTACTCTCTAGAAGAGTGTATGATTACAAGTTTAGCACTATTGAACCAATTGATATTGCTCTCTCAAATTGTGTATTATAACACCTTAAAAATGTGTAGAATGAAAGAATATGAACAAGATAGTTTGCAAATACTCAAGCATCTGAAATAAGGCTTCATCCATCTATTTATAGACTCCCCAAACCTTAGAAACGTTGGGAGTTAATGGGATGGAGCCTTTTTGTCAAAACTAGCCGTTTTTTATGTTTTTGAATCATTTGCATCGATGCATAACACTTTGCATCGATGCAAATGTGTCTTTGAAGCTGAAATTTGAATTTTCAGCTAGGTTGCATCGATGCAAACATCTTTGCATCGATTCAACAAGTCGTCGCATGCTTTGCATCGATGCAAGATGAGTGTGCATCGATGCAAACCTTAAAGAATGGCTTAAAATCACTTTAAAATACTTAGGATTGATCTCAAACTTGTTGGAGTCAATTCCTATGCTTTTGTACCTTTGAAAACAAATTTTAAACCATTTGGCTAGCATCGAATTGCAAGATGTGCATATGATATGATAATCAAAACATTTTGTGAGTGTGTGTTGAGAGATTTAGCAATTGGTTCTTAACAAGAAGTTACCTAAGTCCTAAGACACTATACTTGTCTTCAAATGTTGTGGACTTGAGTTTCTTGTTGTTGTTGTGTTGCTTTCAACTCTTCGTTCCTCAACGTTGAATGTTGGTTGATCTTTCAACATGCTTGTTCATTCAAGTTGTTTGTTGGTTTGTCTTTCATGTCGTTTGTTGGTTTGTCATTCATCAAAACCTACGAATACAAACTTCGCATACAAGCAACATGATTTACACAAACGTTAGGGATACAAATAGAACGATTTAAACATTAGGATACAAATAGGATTTTACCCAAACGTTGGAGACAAAAACGATACTTTACTATATATATATATATTACTACGTAAATAATAATATCTAATATATAATTTATTTTTTTTTTAACATGACTAATGTATAATTATTGAGAGTTGATTATTATTTAAATTTTTTTTATAAATTTTATAGTATGTAAAATAATGATCTCATTTTATTATTATTTAAGAGTTATTCATAATAATTTTATTATGTAATTAAATAATTAATAACTTTTATTATTGATTTTTACCAAAAAAATTGGTTTATACTATTTATATTTTTTTATATTAATAAATAAGTAGGCATTTGTATTATTATTTATTGTCCTAGATGATGGCTTAAATTACTTAATTTGTATGTTAAATAATATAAATTATATTTTATATATTAAATTCATTAAATTACCTATATTGAGAGGAGAAAATTATGCAATAAATTATACATTATAAAGATTAGTTGATTTACATATAATTTTTTTACAAAAATAAAAAAATTATTTATTATATATAATAATTCTTGATATATGTTAGAATTTGGTTGAATTAGTCCCACATTACTTAGGATAGTAAATAGAGTGGGTGACCTAGGCTATAAATATGAGGTTAAGTTCTCCAAATTTTGCACCAGTCGGAAACACTTAAAGCTGTATCTGACTTTTCTTTTCCTCTATACCTTTTGATTAGAGAGTGTTGTGAGGTGTAGTTAAATATTTGCTTTGAGAGTGTGAGTGTACTGGGGCCGGTGTTAGAGAGAAAGAAGTCTATGTGCTGTAACAATTTCACATAGTGATATTCTCTGGTTGTCATTTGGCAATGGCTGTGGTTTTTTCTCCAGTAATTGAAGTTTCCACGTTAAATTCTTGTGTTGTGATTGTGTCTATTTTATTTCTCTGTGAAAGGTATTTTCTCAAGGGGGAATGGTGTATTATTCCCAACATGTGGTATCAGAGCTTCGGTTCTGTGGGATTTATTCTTAGTATGCTCTGTGGTTGCAGCCTAGTCTGACCTTCCACATCAGAAAAAAATTTTGTCTTGTAGCTTGAGGTTGATCTTTGGTTGCTGTTGTTGTTGCTGGAAGCAGTGTAACACTGTGAGAGTGTAGTTTGAAAAGGTTCTGGCTAAGGAAAGACTTGGTATTTAAGTGTGTCCATTGTGACCCACCTCTCTTTCCTAGGGACATTCCTAGTGCACGGTCTACAATTGAGTTATACTTTCCAATATCGTTGCAACATGTCAGGATATTCAAGTGCTATGAACCTTGAAAAGAGAAATTTGATGAAGAATCAATTTTGCTTGGGCAATAAGTCAAGGATGTGTGATACAATCAGGTTTGCACAGGCATGTAAGAGAATTGTCCAAGTAATGCGTTTCAGAAAAAGACTTCAATCTGATACTTGCAATATTGCTCCTCTATAAGAGAAGATGAGTTTTTTAGAAGACAAGAAGTATCCCATGGTATTGCCGTACTACCATGATAAGGATAAATTGTAGCAATCGGGTCCACATTGCACACGGGCATGGTTGGCGTTGAGATGCAAGGTGTGGGTGGAGTTATTCGAGCTGAAGAACTTCCAGGAAAAGCCTAATTTGAAAGCT